>NW_028196774.1:75000-80000 GCF_037176805.1 Vigna unguiculata
AATTTGATTTTTCTATGGATTCCTCCGGATTGGATCAAAAACATTTCTTGAATGAGTTATTGAACTCCAGGGATGAATCGAAAAAGCACTCTTTATTGGTTCTACCTCCTCTTTTTTATGAAGAGAATGAATCTTTTTATCGAAGGATCATAAAAAAATGGGTCCAGACCTCTTGCGGAAATAATGTGGAAGATCCAAAACCTAAAATAGTTGTATTTGCTAGCAACAACATAATGGAGGCAGTCAATCAATATAGATTGATCCGAAATCTGATTCAAATCCAATATAGCACCCATGGTTACATAAGAAATGTATTGAATCGATTCAATTGCAACTTCGAATATGGAATTCAAAGGTATCAAATAGGAAATGATACTCTGAATCATCGAACTAGAATGAAATACACGATCAACCAACATTTATCAAATTTGAAAAAGAGTCAGAAGAAGTGGTTCGATCCTCTTATTTTGATTTCTCGAACGGAGAGATCTATGAATTGGGATCCTAATGTATATAGATACAAATGGTCCAATGGGAGCAAGAATTTCCAGGAACATTTGGACTATTTCATTTCTGAGCAGAATAGCCGTTTTCAAGTAGTGTTCGATCGATTACATATTAATCAATATTCGATTGATTGGTCTGAGGTTATCGACAAAAAAGATTTGTCTAAGTCACTTTGTTTATTTTTGTCCAAGTTACTTCTTTTTTTGCCCAAGTTTCTTCTCTTTTTGTCTAACTCACTTCCTTCTTTTTTATTTGTGAGTTTTGGGGGTATCCCCATTCATAGGTCCGAGATCCACATCTATGAATTGAAAGGTCCGAATGATCCACTCTGTAATCAGTTATTAGAATCAATAGGTCTTCAAATCTTTCATTTGAAAAAAAGGAAACCCTTATTATTGGATGACCAAGATACTTCCCAAAAATCGAAATTCTTGATCAATGGAGGAACAATATCACCATTTTTGTTCAATAAGATACCAAAGTGGATGATTGACTCATTCCATACTAGAAAGAATCGCAGGAAATCTTTTGATAACACAGATTCCTATTTCTCAATGATATCCCACGATCCAGACAATTGGCTGAATCCCGTGAAACCATTTCATAGAAGTTCATTGATATACTATTTTTATAAAGCAAATCGACTTCGATTCTTGAATAATCAATATCACTTCTGCTTCTATTGTAACAAAAGATTCCCTTTTTATGTGGAAAAGGCCCGTATCAATAATTATGATTTTACGTATGGACAATTCCTCAAAATCTTGTTCATTCGCAACAAAATCTTTTCTTTTTGCGATGGTCAAAAAAAACATGCTTTTTTGAAGAGAGATACTATTTCACCAATCGAGTTACAGGTATCTAACATATTGATACCTAACGATTTTCCGCAAAGTGGCGACGAAGGGTATAACTTCTACAAATCTTTCCATTTTCCAATTCGATACGATCCATTCGTTCGTGGAGCTATTTACTCGATCGCAGACATTTCTGGAACACCTCTAACAGAGGGACAAATAGTCCATTTTGAAAAAACTTATTGTCAACCTCTTTCAGATATGAATATACCTGATTCAGAAGGGAAGAACTTGTATCAGTATCTCAATTTCAATTCAAACATGGGTTGGATTCACACTCCATGTTCTGAGAAATATTTACCATCCGAAAAAAGGAAAAAACGGAGTTCTTGTCTACAAAAATGCCTTGAGAAAGGTCAGATGTATAGAACCTTTCAACAAGATAGTGTTTTTTCAACTCTCTCAAAATGGAATCTATTCCAAACATATATACCATGGTTCCTTACCTCGACGGGGTACAAATATCTAAATTTCATATTTTTAGATACTTTTTCAGACCTATTGCCGATACTAAGTAGCAGCCAAAAATTTGTATCCATTTTTCATGATATTATGCATGGGTCAGATATATTATGGCGAATTCGTCAGATTCCATTGTGTCTTCCACAATGGAATCTGATAAGTGAGATTCCGGGTAATTGTTTCCATAATCTTCTTCTGTCCGAAGAAATGACTCATCGAAATAATGAGTTACTATTGATATCGACACATCTGAGATCGCTAAATGTTCAGGAGTTCTTCTATTCAATCCTTTTCCTTCTCCTTGTTGCTGGATATCTCGTTCGTACACATCTTCTCTTTGTTTCTCGAGTCTATAGTGAGTTACAGACAGAGTTCGAAAAGGTAAAATCTTTGATGATTCCATCATACATGATTGAGTTGCGAAAACTTCTGGATAGGTATCCTACATCTGAACTGAATTCTTTCTGGTTAAAGAATATCTTTCTAGTTGCTCTGGAACAATTAGGAGATTCTCTAGAAGAAATACGGAGTTTTGCTTTTGGTAGCAACATGCTATGGGGTGGTGGTCCCGCTTATGGGGTCAAATCCATACGTTCTAAGAATAAATATTGGAATCTCATCGATCTCATAAGTATTATACCAAATCCCATCAATCGAATCGCTTTTTCGAGAAATACGAGACATCTAAGTCATCCAAGTAAAGCAATCTATTCCTTGATAAGAAAAATAAAAAACGTGAATGGTGATTGGATTGATGATCAAATAGAATCCTGGGTCTCGAACACTGATTCGATTGATGATAAAGAAAAAGAATTCTTGGTTCAGTTTTCTACCTTAACAACAGAAAAAAGGATTGATCAAATTCTATTGAGTCTTACTCATAGTGATCTTTTATCAAAGAATAACTCTGGTTATCAAATAAGTGAACAACCGGGAGCAATTTACTTACGATACTTAGTTGACATTCAAAAAAAGTATCTAATGATTTATGAATTCAATACATCCTGTTTAGTAGAAAGACGTATATTCCTTGCTAATTATCAGACAATTACTTATTCACACACCTTGTGGGGGGCTAATAGTTTGCATTTCCCATCTCATGGAAAACCCTTTTCGCTCCGCTTAGCCCTACCTCCCCCTAGTAGGGGTATTTTAGTGATAGGTTCTATAGGAACTGGACGATCCTATTTGGTCAAATACCTAGCGACAAACTCCTATGTTCCTTTCATTACAGTATTTCTGAACAAGTTCCTGGATAACAAGCCTAAGGGTTTTCTTATTGATAATAGTGACTATATTGATGATAGTGACGATATTGATGATAGTGACGATATTGATGATAGTGACGATAGTGACGATATCGACCGTGACCTTGATATGGAGCTGGAGCTTCTAACTATGATGAATACGCTAACTATGGATATGATGCCAGAAATAGACCGATTTTATATCACCTTTCACTTCGAATTAGCAAAAGCAATGTCTCCTTGCATAATATGGATTCCTAACATTCATGATCTGGATGTGACTGAGTCGAATTACTTATCCCTCGGTCTTTTAGTGAACTATCTCTCCAGGGATTGTGAAAGATGTTCCACTAGAAATATTCTTGTTATTGCTTCGACTCATATTCCCCAAAAAGTAGATCCAGCTCTAATAGCTCCGAATAAATTCAATACATGCATTAAGATACGAAGGCTTCTTATTCCACAACAACGAAAACACTTTTTCACTCTTTCATATACTAGGGGATTTCACTTGGAAAAGAAAATGTCCCATACTAATGGATTCGGGTCCACGACGATGGGTTCAAATGTACGAGATCTTGTAGCACTTAACAATGAGGCCCTATCGATTAGTATTATACAAAAAAAATCCATCATAGACACTAATATAATTAGTTCTGTTCTTCATAGACAAACTTGGGATTTCCGATCTCAGGTAAGATCGGTTCAGGATCATGGGATCCTTTTCTATCAGATAGGAAGGGCTGTTTCACAAAATGTACTTCTAAGTAATTGCTCCATAGATCCTATATCTATCTATATGAAGAAGAAATCATGTGACGGGGGGGATTCTTATTTGTACAAATGGTACTTCGAACTTGGAACGAGTATGAAGAAATTAACGATACTTCTTTACCTTTTGAGTTGTTCTGCCGGATCGGTCGCTCAAGACCTTTGGTCTCTACCCGGACCTGATGAAAAAAATGGGATCACATCTTATGGACTCGTTGAGAAGAATTATGATCTAGTTCATGGCCTATTAGAAGTAGAAGGCGCTCTGGTGGGATCCTCACGTACAGAAAAAGATTGCAGTCAATTTGATAAGGATCGAGTGACATTGCTTCTTCGGTCCGAACCAAGGAATCCCTTAAATAGGATTCAAAATGGATCTTATTCTATCGTTGATCAGAGATTTCTCTATGAAAAATATGAATCGGAGTTTGAAGAAGGGGGAGGAGTCCTCGACCCGCAACAGATAGAGGAGGATTTTTTCAATCACATCGTTTGGGCTCCTAGAATATGGCGCCCTTGGGGCTTTCTATTTGATTGTATTGAAAGGCCCAATAATTTGGGATTTCCCTATTGGGCCAGGTCATTTCGGGACAAGCGGATCATTTATGATGAAGAGGATGAGCTTCAAGAGAATGATTCAGAGTTCTTGCAGGGTGGAACCATGCAGTACCAGACACGAGATAGATCTTCCAAAGAACAGGGCTTTTTTCGAATAAGCCAATTCATTTGGGACCCCGTGGATCCACTCTTTTTCCTATTCAAAGATCAGCCTTTGTCTCTGTGTTTTCACATCGACAATTCTTTACAGATGAAGAGATGTCAAGGGAACTTCTTACTTCCCAAACAAATCTTCCTACATCTATATATAAACACTGGTTTATCAAGAATACGCAAGAAAAGCATTTTGAATTGTTGATTCATTGCCAGAGATGGCTTAGAATCAATAGTTCATCATCTAAAGGATTTTTCCCTTCTAATACTCTATCTGAGAGTTATCAATATTTATCAAATCTGTTCCTATCTAACGAAGCGCTATTGGATCAAATGACAAAGACATTGTTGAGAAAAAGATGGCTTTTCCCAGATGAGATAGTTGTTGCTAGCTGCTCCAATAACGAATCATTGGTTTAACTGAATAACTAAAAAAAAAATAGAT
>NW_028196774.1:97500-112500 GCF_037176805.1 Vigna unguiculata
ATACCCAAAGCTAACATCATATAACCCAATTGAGACATTGTAGAATAGGCCAAATTTTTCTTAATATCTTTTTGAGCAATAGCTAAAGTAGCTCCTAATATTACTGTTATTATACCTATAAAAGCTATTGCGTTCATTATTTTGGGTAGCACTATGAAAAGAGGAAAAAGACGAGCCACAAGAAAAATTCCAGCGGCTACCATAGTAGCAGCATGTATAAGGGCAGAAATTGGAGTAGGTCCCTCCATAGCATCGGGTAGCCATACATGAAGAGGAAATTGGGCAGATTTTGCAACTGAGCCACAAAATAGCAAGAGGGCAAACAGAGTAAAAAAAAAAATATTCATTTCATTTTTAGAAATCAAATTATTTATAATTTGAAACAAATGCCGAAATTCCAAACTACCCGTTATCCAATAAAGACCTAAAATTCCCAATAATAAACCAAAATCCCCTACACGATTCGTTACAAATGCTTTTTGACAAGCATTTGCCGCAATAGGGCGGGTGAACCAAAAGCCTATTAATAAATAAGAACACATTCCAATTAATTCCCAAAAAAAATAAATTTGTATCAAATTCGAACTAGTAACTAATCCCAACATTGAAATATTAAAAAGAGTAAGATAAGCAAAAAATCTCAAATATCCTTGATCATGAGACATATAATTATCACTATAAATAAGAACGAGAATGCCAACCGTAGTAATTAATATTGACATAATAGAAGTAAGTGAATCGATCAAGTACCCAAACTCTAAAGAAATATCATTATTTATGGTCCAAGACCATACATATTGAAAAAACAAACTATTCTTGATTTGATGAATAGACAAATCAAGCGAAAAAATCATAACTATAGTTAACAATAAGATACTAGGAAAAGCCCAAATACGGCGAATATTTTTCGTTGCAGTGGGAAAAAGTAGAAGTCCCACTCCTATTAACATCGGAACTGGGAATGGAATAAAAGGTATGATCCATGAATATTGATGTGTATATTCCATACAATAAAGAAAAAAAATTAGGATTCTAATGAATTTGGTTTCTTAGGTTTTTCTTTTATCTTTTTTGTAAAGTAAAGGAATGGTTTCGGTTAATAACAAAGAAAGATAGAATTTAATAAAATAGAATAATCGATTATTCATTATTCTGACTCTTTGGACAATATTTTTTGAACATTGGTTTAGTTCATTAAATTTAACTTAACTAATTAAGTTTTTATTACAATAAGAAATAGCGATTTGGGGAAAACTTTCTAAAAAGTATTATATTCTTATTATAAATATAATAAAAACAAAAATGGAAATTCAAATATATAAAATATATGTCTAATTAGAGATAAACTTAATTTTCATTTACCGCAAAATGTCTTTCACATAAAATTCTATAACAATAAAAAACTATACTAATTCTATGGCAGTTCCAAAAAAGCGCACGTCTATATCAAAAAAACTTATTCGGAACACTTTATGGAAAAAGAAGGGATATTTTACAGCATTAAAAGCTTTTTCATTAGGGCAATCTATTTTTACGGGGAATTCAAAAAGCTTTTTCTGTAACAAATATAAACGTTAGAATAATTTCAATTAACTGGATTCAACGACTCTTTTTTAAATACAAAAATATGAATATAAAATTGATATAGAATATAAGATTCAGTTATGAATTTAGGATATTTACATTCTATATTATGATATTTACATTCTATATTTAATAGATTCTAATAGAATTCTTTAAAATTATTTTATTGAATGTTTAGTAAACAAATATTGTGTTTTAATTGATTCTTTGAATCTCGACAATTGACTAAAATTGGGTTATTATGGTTTCGAGTCAGCCGCTATGGTGAAATTGGTAGACACGCTGCTCTTAGGAAGCAGTGCTAGAGCATCTCGGTTCGAGTCCGAGTAGCGGCATCTTATCTTCTAAAAAAAAGTTCCTATAAAGAATTATTATTTCTATTCCAAGTATTTCTATTTTTTCATTCTATATGGTATTTTCCACTTTAGAGCATATATTAACTCATATATCCTTTTCGGTCGTATCTATTTTAATTTCAATTCATTTGATAACCTTATTATTAGGCAATGAAATCATAGGATTATACAATTTGTTCAAAAAAGGCATGATAATAACCTTTTTTTGTATCACAGGATTGTTAGTTACTCGTTGGATTTTTTCAGGCCATTTACCATTTAGTAATTTATATGAATCATTAATATTTCTTTCATGGACTTTTTCTATCTTTTATATGGTTCTTTGCTTCAAAAAACAAAAAAATGACTATTTCAATACAATAATAACACCAAGTATTCTTTTTACCCAAGGCTTTGCTACTTCGGGTCTTTTAACCGAAATGCATGAATCCTTAAAATTAGTGCCTGCTTTACAGTCCCATTGGTTAATGATGCACGTAAGTATGATGATATTGGGTTATACAACTCTTTTATGTGGATCATTAATATCAGTGGCTATTTTAGTCATTACATTTCAAGAACTCATACAAATTCTTGGTAAAAGCAAGACTTTGTTTTTTTTTAATGAATCCTTTTCTTTTGCTGAAATCAAATATATGAATATGAATGATAAAAAGAATATTTTACAACAAACTCCTTTTCCGTTTTATTCGTCTTATAGAAATTATTATAGATATCAATTTATTCAACAATTGGATCGTTGGGGTTACCGTACTATTAGTCTAGGTTTTATCTTTTTAACAATAGGTAATATATCTGGAGCAGTATGGGCTAATGAGGCATGGGGATCATATTGGAATTGGGATCCAAAGGAAACTTGGGCTTTTATTACTTGGACTATTTTCGCAATTTATTTACATACTAGAAAAAATAAAAAATTGGAATATAGAAATTCTTCAATAGTGGCCTCCATAGGCTTTCTTATAATTTGGATATGTTATTTAGGGATAAATCTTTTAGGAATAGGACTACATAGTTATGGTTCATTTACACCTAATTAATTTAAAAAAATTCACAAATATTGGGAACATTCTATAGAATAAGAAAAAAAACTCCCAATAAAATGATTAAGACCCCATTGAATCAAGTAATGTAATATTGATTCAAGGGGTTCTCACAAACAACAAAAATATTCAATTAGAATTCAATTTCATTTTTATGTAATTAAGAAAATACAAAAAGAAATCCATTTTTTTTTATTGTGCATCGGATTGATTTCTATTTTTTCTTTTTCATTTATTCCCAAAAACTATCTATAAAAAATGAGAGAGAATAGCTTCAACCTTGTCAGCCGAAATTGAAAAAATAAAATCTGGATAAATGCCAATACTTATTACGGGTATAAGGATAGAAATTGAAATAAATAATTCTCGTGGCCCCGAATCAAAAAAATAAGAATTTTGTTTATTAAAAAGCTTGTATCCATAAAACATTTGACGTAAGATAGATAATAAATAAATAGGAGTTAATATCATTCCAATTGCAGTTACAAAAGTTATGAGTATTTTTGTGATGAAAAGATATTTTTGATTGGTAATTATTCCCAATAATACTATAAATTCTGCAACAAAACCGCTCATGCCCGGTAATGCAAGAGAAGCCATCGATAAGGTAGTGAAAATCGTGAATATTTTTGGCATTGGGATAGCCATTCCACCCATTTCGTCGAGATAAAGAAGACGTAGTCTATCATAACTAGTTCCCGCCAAGAAAAAAAGGGCAGCACCAATAAATCCGTGAGAGATTATTTGTAAAATAGCCCCATTCAGCCCTGTCTCGCTTATAGAACCAATTCCTAAAATTAAGAAACCCATATGAGAGACCGAGGAATAAGCTATTCTTTTTTTTACATTGCGTTGACCAAGAGATGTTGAAGCTGCATAGATTATTTGAATGGAACCTAATAACATTAACCAGGGACAAAATATAGAATGAGCGCGAGATAATAATTCCATATTAATTCGAACCAACCCATATGCTCCCATTTTTAATAATATTCCGGCTAAAAGCATACAAGTGCTGTAATGCGCCTCTCCATGGGTATCAGGTAACCATGTATGTAAGGGTATAATTGGTGATTTGACAGCAAAAGCAATAAGAAATCCCATATAGAAGATTATTTCCAGTGCCACGGGATATGATTGATTAGTTAATGATTCAAAATTTAATGTTGGTTCATTAGAACTATAGAAACCCATACCCAGAATTCCCAGTAATAAAAAAACAGAACTTCCCGCAGTGTACAAAATAAACTTTGTAGCTGAATACAAACGTTTTTTTCCACCCCACATAGATAAAAGTAGATAAACGGGAATTAATTCTAATTCCCACATGATGAAAAAAAGTAAAATGTCTTGAGAAGAAAATGTTCCTAGTTGACCACTATACATTGCTAACATTAGAAAATAGAATAATTTAGATTCTCGAGTAACCGGTTGAGCTGATAACGTAGCTAACGTAGTGATAAATCCCGTTAATAAAAGGGGTCCTAGAGAGAGTCCATCTATTCCGAATCTCCAGTAAAAGTCAAAAAAATGGATCCATTTATAATTTTCTGTCAATTGGATTAGTGGATCATCTAATTCGAAATGATAACAAAATACATAGGTTATTAGAAGGAGATCTATGAAACATATACAATAAGTATACCATTTAATTGTCTTATTTCCTTTATGGGGAAATAAGACAATTAAAGAACCTCCGACTATTGGCAAAACTACAACTGTTGTTAACCAAGGAAAATAATTCGTGATAAAAATAAGATATACTTAGACTACAAAAACCCGGGCTCAAAATATTTTTTTATTTTGAGCCCGGGTTTTTGCCAGTAAAAAAAAGTACTTGTATGCGGTTCTTTTTGAAACGTATCAATAAGCTAGACCCATGCTTCGAGTTGTTTCATGCCATAAATAAACTCTAACACTTAAGAAATCCGTCGGACAGGCGGATTCACACCTCTTACAACCAACACAGTCCTCTGTTCTTGGGGCAGAAGCAATTTGTTTAGCTTTACATCCGTCCCAAGGTATCATTTCTAATACATCTGTTGGGCAGGCTCGTACACATTGAGTACATCCTATACATGTATCATAAATCTTTACTGAATGTGACATTGGAACATAATCCTTGAACATCAAAAATTCAACATTTTCAATCTAGTAAATTGGTAAACCAATTATATATATCTATATATGATATATATATATCTATATATATATATCTATATTATATACCAGATGAATCAATGATTTATAAGAATTTTGCTACTAAAAATATATTTATAGATTAATAACTAATAAGAGAATAGAACCAAGATACTTTGATTTCTTATCTTTGTTTTCGCAAACGCAAACATGATTAAAAAGGATATATCATTTCTGCTAATTTGAATGGATTATATAGTACACACTATTCAAAATTAGACTTTTTTTTATGAATAATACTATTTATTCAACAAATTTGATTGATTGATACGGGTTGATTTTCTATTACGATATATTGAGGAAACAATAGCTGGTCCGATAGCTGCTTCAGCGGCTGCAACAGCTATAACAAAAATTGAAAAAATATTTCCTTTTAGTTGCCGCCTATCAAAAAAATCAGAAAAGGTTACGAGATTTATATTAACTGCATTTAGTATAAGTTCAAGACACATAAGGGCTCTAACCATATTTCGGCTCGTGATCAATCCATAGATACCTATAGAAAATAAATAAGCACTCAAAACAAGTGTATGCTCGAATATCATTGACCAACTCCTTTTCAATTTTTATTCATTTCGATATGAATATGAATTCAACGGATTTTATTGCCTAACATAATAAGTCTACAACAAAATCAAGTATTTGCAAAAAGATTTTATACTTTATACATAAATATTCTTTTTCCTTAACATATAATTCAACAAAAAAGAAATGTAATAAATTCTAACAAAATGTAATTTATATTATTTTATTAGTTCGAAAACTTTCTTATTGGCGAGCCACAAAAATTGCACCTATTAAAGCAACTAAAAGAATTATTGAAATTAGTTCAAATGGAAGAAAAAAATCTGTTGATAAATGAATTCCAATTTGTTGACTAGTACTTATCAAATCTTGCTCTAAAATCTGATTGGGTCTTGTCGTCCAAATAATTCCGTGCCATGATGTCTCTAGAATAGTAGTTATTTGTGAAAGAAAGATACTGGTACAAACCATCAAAGTAATTCCATCCCCAACGGTCCAAACACGAAAATTTTGGTAATAGTCCGAACCATTCATAAACATCACAGCAAATATTATTAAAACATTTATAGCGCCCACGTAAATAAGTAGCTGTGAGGCAGCTACGAAATGGGAGTTTGATAAAATATAGAATAAAGATACACAAACAAGAACTAGTCCCAATGAAAAAGCAGAAAAAATCGGATTCGTAAAGAATACTACTCCTAGACTTCCTAATATGAGACCTGATCCAAGAAAGATTAAAATAAAATCATGTAGCGATTCGGACAAATCCATTATATGTAAAATAAAAGATAAATAGAAATTTCATGACCTTATTGATATGACCAGGAAAAAACTTGTTAAATACGAAAATTATCTGTGCATAGAAATTCACCAAATCCTAAGATAAGATATGTGAATTGTTATTAGGTACAGTTGTTATAGAATCAATGGAATTTCATTCTTTTCTTTATGCCAAAGAGTCATTTCAAAAAAATAGAATATCTTTTTTTTTATTCTATATATAGAGAAATTCAATTATTTTTGTGAAGAATTTTGAAATCATTTTATTTGAATTGTTCGAATTGTATAATCATCAATTACTGATACTGGTAAACGACCCAAAGCAATTAGATTATAATTCAATTCGTGGCGATCATAAGTTGAAAGTTCATATTCTTCGGTCATTGATAAACAATTTGTTGGACAATACTCAATACAGTTACCACAAAATATACAGATTCCAAAATCAATACTGTAATTAAGCAACCGTTTTTTTCGAATATCAGTTTCTAGTTTCCAATCAACAATGGGTAGATCTATAGGACAGACACGAACACATACTTCACAAGCAATGCATTTATCAAATTCAAAATGTATTCGACCGCGAAAACGTTCTGATGAGATTATTTTTTCATAAGGATATTGAATAGTTACGGGTAACCTATTTGCATGAGATAAGGTAATCATGAGACCTTGACCAATATATCTAGCAGCTCGTATTATTTGTTCACTATAATTTATGAATTCAGTTACCATAAGGAACATATCGTGAATAGCTCTGAATATTTTTTTTCTTTCTCTTGTTTAAAACAAGTTCTGAATTTTGAATATAGAAGGTCCACATTTTTTTTACAGTGAAAACAGTTGAGACGACGTTGTTAATAATAGATTACCAAGAGAAATGGGTAAAAGAAACTTCCACCCAAGATTTAATAATTGATCTATTCGTAGCCTAGGCAAAGTCCATCTTGTTGTGATAGAAACGAATATGAATAAATAAGTTTTAACTAGTGTAATAAAGATACCAATTATCGTTACAAAAACTCCGTATGTTTTATTTATTTGAAAAAAATTAGAAACGAAGATGTACGGAATAGAGAAATTTGAACCACCAAAATAAAGAACTGTTACAAATAAGGAAGAAACGAATAGGTTTAAATAGGAAGCAACATAAAATAAACCAAATTTGATACCGGAATATTCGGTTTGATAACCCGCTATTAGTTCTTCTTCCGCTTCTGGTAAATCAAAAGGTAATCTTTCACATTCTGCTAGGGAAGAGATTAGAAAAACGAGGAAACCCATAGGTTGCCGCCACAAATTCCATCCCCAAAAACCATATTTGGATTGTGCATCAACTATATCAACTGTACTTAAACTGTTAGATAATCCTAGTCGGTGATGACATTACTGTTACCATCTCTATTACAGAACCGTACATGAGATTTTCATCTCATACGGCTCCTTTAAAGCCTTAAAAAAATATAAGAACCCGGCCAATTATTTCTCCCTTGATATATCCCTAAGATAGATAAGATTCTATTTTCTCGGACGGTTCTGAATTAGACCCATGGAATTCTGTCTGTTCTAAAAAAAATTTTTAAATGAATACACACTTATTTAAAAAATAAAAACATTTGCACATTTATTGAATTTCTTTAGATAAATAAAAAATACAAAAGGTACTTCTGAATTGATCTCATCCTTTAAAAAATTCAAAATTAAATTTGTTGAGTAATAACTTAATTTCATTTTTGCATAAAATACTCTTTTAAAATTATCAAGAACTCCCACATCATTTTCGATTCCGAAAAATAATTAGATGTTCTTTTTTTAAATTATGATTATCTCCATAAATATGGAGTATATAAGACAAAAAAGAAAAAGGAGATCACTTTTACCTCTTATCTTATTCCTTTTTGTGCAAGCAAAAGGGGACTTCAAAAAATTAAAGGATTATTTCGTTCCTGATAGTTATTTATTCAATCAATGGATGGAAGTATACTCTAGATCGGAATTGGGGGGAGTACTGCCTTATTTTTTCTACCAACTTCAAGTCCCCATTAGTATTCTTTTTATATTATACATAAATTGGATAATTTAAAAAAGAAATATACGTTACTAATCTTTTGTGTATTTTGGTGTTTCTAGCCATCCATTAATTTTTTTTATTATATTAATGCCTTTTTTTAATTTTGTTAATATATGTATGCTAATTCATACAAATGATATTGAAAATTTGAAAAAGGTTGGTCTTTTGCGTCCGCTTCAAGACAGGATTACTAATCAACAAATCTTGGGAAAAACAACCACTTCTATACATAGAATATAATATATAGAATCTAATTCTAGAATTTCATTGATTTTTTCACCTTATTCTTATACATAGAAAATTAGACTCAATATTTTTACTGCAATTTGAAATCATCATACTTTCTCTATAAGTAATAGAGTATTCTATAAATTATATTCAAAAAAAGCTGTTTTATTGCACTCATATAACTATCTGATTCAATTATTCAATCCAAATGCGAAAAGAATATATATATATTCTTTATAGATTCTTTTTGTACTTTAAATATAAGGAGAGGCTTATAAGAAATAGTATCAAAAAATTTATGTCTCAACGAAGCACACATAGAGATATCGATAACACACATAGAGTTAATGGTATTTCATAACTAATTGATTGAGCAGCTGCTCGTAGACCACCCAAAAAGGAATATTTATTATTTGACCCATATCCTGACATAAGAAGTCCAATGGGGGCAATACTCGAAATAGCAATCCATAAAAAAACACACCAATATTCAGATCAGATAAAACAAAGTTATAGCCAAAAGGAATTACTGAATAGCTTATTATAATGGATATGACTGAGATAGATGGGCCGAAACTAAATAAACGAATATCTCCTCTAGATGGAATAAGATTCTCTTTAAAAAGTAATTTTGTTCCGTCTGCTAGAGCTTGAAGAACTCCAAAAGGACCGGTGTATTCAGGTCCAATACGCTGTTGTATCCCTGCAGATATTTCTCTTTCTAACCATACAATTGCTAGTACACTTATAGTAATTCCTAATATCAAAATAAAAATAGGCACAAATACCCAAAGAATTCCATATATCTCTTTCAAAAATTGCAATCTGAAAAAAAAATGTATATCTTGTATTTCTGTTAAATCAATTATCATTTCAACGATCACACTTCTCCCATAATAATATCTATGCTACCTAGTATTGTCATAATATCGGCCAATTTCATTCTTTTAACTAATTGAGGAAGAATTTGCAAATTTATAAAACCGGGCGGATGAATTTTCCATCTCCAAGGAAAACCATTTTGATCCCCTATTAGAAAAATCCCTAATTCTCCCTTGGGGGCTTCAACTCTTACATAAAGTTCTTGTTTTGGCAATTCAAAACTCGGAGACGATTTTTTACTAATAAATCGATACTCAAACTCATTCCATTCTGGCTCTTTTTCTCTATCAAAGCAGCGGATTTCTAAATTTTCATATGGACCGCCGGGAAGTCCTTCCAAAGCCTGTTGAATATATTTTTATGGATTCTATCATTTCACCAATTCGAACTAAATAACGAGCTAATGAATCTCCTTCTTTTTGCCATTGAACTTCCCAATGAAATTCTTCGTAACATTCATAATTATCCACTTTACGTAGATCCCATTGTATTCCGGAAGCCCGAAGCATCGGTCCTGATAAACCCCAATTAATAACTTCTTTTACATCAACAACACCGACGCCCTCAACCCGTTCTAAAAAAATAGGATTTCGCGTAATAAGTTTTTGATATTCAGCAATACTTATAAACCCCAATTAATAACTTCTTTTACATCAACAACACCGACGCCCTCAACCCGTTCTAAAAAAATAGGATTTCGCGTAATAAGTTTTTGATATTCAGCAATACTTGTTAAAAAATAATCGCAGAAATCATAACATTTATCTATCCAACCATAAGGTAGATCAGTCGCTACCCCTCCGATACGAAAAAAATTATGCATCATTCTCATACCTGTGGCAGCTTCAAATAGATCATATATTAATTCTCTTTCTCTGAAAATATAGAAAAAAGGTGTTTGTGCACCAATATCTGCCATAAAAGGTCCTAGCCATAGTAGGTGAGAAGCTATACGGCTTAACTCCAACATTATTACTCGGATATAGCTGGCTCTTTTAGGTACTTGAATATTTCCCAACTGTTCTGGTCCATTTACAGTTATTGCTTCTGTGAACATTGTAGCTAAATAGTCCCAACGTGTTACATAAGGCAGATATTGTATAATTGTTCGGTTTTCCGCTATTTTTTCCATTCCTCTGTGTAAATAACCCAATATCGGTTCACAATCAATAACATCCTCACCATCTAGAGTAACAATAAGTCTAAGAACACCGTGCATTGATGGGTGGTGAGGCCCCATATTGACTATCATGAAGTCCTTTCTTTTCGTTGAGATATTCATAGGTTTTTGCTCGATTTATTCTTTTATGAATCGCTTAAAAAAAAAGTTCATCCAAATTCAAGATCTAATAAATCGAATAATTGAAAATTACTCTTCAATTTAACGAATTTGTGACTGCCGAATATTAAACTGATTGATTAATTTTTTATACCGTATTCCATCTTTCTTTGACAAATAAGACAGTAATCTTTGCCGTTTTCCCAAAATTTTACGTAAACCTGTTTGGGATGAGTAGTCTTTTCGGTGCAATTCAAAATGTGAAGTAAGTCTTCGTATTCTATTGGTAAATTTGAATATTTGAAATTCAACCAATCCCGGTTTTTTTCCTTTTTTTTCTTGTGAAATAACAGGTATAAATGACTTTTTTACCATAAAAAAATAAAAGTTTTTCCTTCTCCTCGATTTTTATAGATATTTTTATTGATCAGTAATTAGAATGACACTCATTTTTAATTTTTTGATAGAAATCCGAAATCTAATTTTTTTGATAACTGAAATCAATCCAATTGAAATAGAGAATTTAAATAGATATAGTATAAAGGAGACTAGTTTGATATATAAAAAAGAATTGTATACATTACATTAGATAAAAAAAGATAATTTTGTTAATGCTTTTTTTTTATGTATACATCATTGAATTAAAATCAATGCCATACCAAAATACGTGTATTTGTTTAACCTATGTATCTATCTATAGATAGATACATATGCTAAATAGAAAACAAAATTAGATTAACGAATTTTCACACGCGGATACATATGTATCCTTACTATACTGAAACGGCTTCCATTATGGGTATTAAACCAATAACGATTTATACAAGCTAAATCTTCTAATCGATATTTTGGCCAAAGAAAAATTTTGAAATTCATTAGTTTTTTTTTCTCTTTCTCATTTCTTTTTTTAGTCAAAACTTTAAAACAATTTTGGACTTTATTTTCATTATAAAATATTGTGTTTCTATGCATACTATTTATATTATTTGGATCTAAACAAATTCTAATTCTCAACTCTCTACGACGTCTAGCAGATAAAATGTTTTCAGGAACAAGTAAATTAAATTTCTCGTTTTCTTTGTTTTCTGTTATCTTTTGATCTTTTGTTCTTGTAATGTATTTATCAAAAAATTTCTTATTAACATGAATTTTTTCTGAGTATTTTTTATAAATTTTGCGTTTATTCTTATGAATTAATGAAAAACCCATCATTTTATACTTAAAAAATTGTTTATTATTTTTTCTAGACAGGCGAACTGGTTCGATAACAAATAGTTCTTTTTTCCTAAATTTATTATTTTTCTTTTTCCTTAAGCCTGAAAGAGTTAAATTCGTCTGTTTTTGAATCATCATAATATCTAGACCTAGTTCTCCTCTTTGAATAGAGGCTATAGTAATTTTTCTTAAATTTGTCAATCTAATAAGGAGACAATATACTTTTACATTGTTAAATATTTTTTGACCTAAGAAATTTTTCCAGTTTAAATGGAAATTCAAAAAATTTCTTACTAAGAATTGAAGTTCTGCCTCCATATTGTTCTTGGGTTTTTTTTTCGATGTTCTAAAAACATCTATTTTTTTTTTCTTTCTAGTAATATTCTTTTCACTAACATTTTTATTTCCTTTAGAATGTAAAAAAAGAGAATGTAAATAAAGTAATTTTATTGGTATAATTTGCGAGTTACCCCTAAATGTATTATAAAATATCACAAATTTGGAAAAGAACCAAAATTCCGGATTGCATATGGAACGATTTAGTATTTTTCTATTGATTCCCGTCCAATCCAAATATTTTCTATCCGGATTTATAATAATAGTATCTTCTGCTATATAATTCTTGATAAAAATATTACTTATTCTATCAAATAAGTCTTTTTTATATGTATTGTAATTAGAAGAAATCATTGTGTTTTTATTTGATTGAAATAGGGATCTATATCGATAAATATATGAGTCTTTCTTATTTGCATAATTCATAAAATTATAGGATAAAAGATCGTATTTATATTGTTTTCTAATTTTTTTTTTTAATGGGATTCCTTGTTGTTCTTTGTAAAGAATTAATGGGCTTTTTCCATATGAATCCCATTTGGTTAAATTTTTATTTTGAGTTACACCACATTTAGTGATTCTATTTCTCCATTTTTGTGATACTAATTTTGACCAGCTACTGTTAGATAAGTTATATTGATAATAATTATTCTTTAACCAATTTGTCCATTGATTTAGTTCAGAATTGAGCAGGTTATTTTGTTTTCTTTTAGAATGAACTATTCCTTGTGCTCCAAAAAAAGAATCCTTTATTTCATTTTTCAGAAAAAAAAAATTTTTATTATATTGAAAAAGAAGTCTTAACTTATATATGTTTATGTTAATAATTCGGGTTTGTAACAAATTTAAAAATACATATGGTTGTGACAAAAAGGAGACATCAAAATAATTATGTGAATTCGCATTCTTATTCTTATTATTAAAATATTTGTGTAATTTTAAAAGAAAGGGAATTATACTTTGATTTGTTTTATAACTTCTTTCTGTATTTGGTTCATTATCGTAAAGCCATTTATTTAAAAATTTTTTTGTTGATTCAAGAAAAAGTTGTAGCTGGATTTTCGGAATACAAATGATATATAGAAAGATATCTATGTATATTTTTTTCATCAAAAATTGAAAAAAAGAATGTGATTTTTTAGTTAAGCTAATATTTCTTCTTTGGAATATCTGCAAAATTTTTTTTTCGAATTCTATCCTTTTACTATCATAAATTTTTTTCTTCGAATGAATATTTGTCTCGCGAATTCCAAGTCCTCTTTTCTTTTCTTCTTTTTTCATTTTTTCTATTTTTTTAATAACTACTTTTCTCTTAGTATTGAGATCCTTTATAGATTTTTTTTTCAATGAAAAATTTGTCGACTTTATCGATTGAATTGAAATGGTTGCTTCAGAAATCATTGAATTATTCTTCCAAATTGTTGAATATTTTTTGTTTTCGCTCAATTCATCGAGTTTTGGGGGTTTCCTTTTAATAAAAAAATATTTTAAATTTAAAAATTCTTGTTTTTTTTTCGTGAGGAATACTATACTTTTTCTAATAATTTCAAGAATACTTTGGATGATCCCTTTTGCTTTTTCTATTACGATATTTAGAAACAGTTTGAATTTTTCACTTAAAACTTTTAGAACTAGAAAAGTGAAAAATTCAAATTTTTTCTTTTTTTTTTTTAGTTCTTTTAAAATGGGGTCGAAAAAGGAAAGTGGATTTTTCGTGGAACTAGAAAAAGGCAATTCAACTTCCATCCCCCAAACTGTTAAAAAACAAAAGTTCTTTTTTTTCTTTGAATTTTTTTTGTTTTCATTACATCGTATTTTAGATTTATGCCAAGGTTTTAGACGAAAAGGAAATAATATTTTTATCTGAATCCCATCTGTTAGCCATTTTTGCGGAAACTCTCTTTCGGATAATTGAACGCCGTTATACGTGCATTTAATATATATTTCTCTCTTCCAATCCATATAATCTTCAGACCATTCTGGAATTTGAAAAAATAGTATACGAATTGTATTTTTAATTATTATAAATGAAGGTAATAGAATATATTTCCTAATAAAGCATTGGGTTATTAATAAAACACCTCTTATTACTTGAGCAAATATAATGCTATCCCAGGCTTCTGCTATTTCTATACGTTTTCTTTCTGCATTTTCCTTTTTTGCTTCCTCCTCTTTTTTTTTCGGACTTTTTTTTGTTTTTTCCTCTATAGAACCTAAAATTTGAAATTCTGTCTTTTTACGAATCCAAATATTTAACATAAAAAATCTTTTCATTGATTTTAAACTATGAAAAGAAAAGAATATTGATTTTTCAATTTTATCCAAAAAAAGCGGCGAATGCACCCTTTTTTGAAAAAATTTCCAAGTAACTGTTTTCCGTCTTTGAGCACGGATAGATCCTTTGATTATGTCTCTTCGAAAATCCGATTGTTGGGAATAACGTCTTAAAGCCAATTCGTTTTTTTGTTCATTATTTTCAGTATCTCCACGATCACGATA
>NW_028196774.1:130000-137500 GCF_037176805.1 Vigna unguiculata
TCAACTGGAATGTGTATTATCGATATAGGGGATCTTTCAAGTGAGAAGATCCATCGACCTGAGACGAAGAGAAAGAAAGGTCTATCTATTTTTTTTTTAGTTATTCAGTTAAACCAATGATTCGTTATTGGAGCAGCTAGCAACAACTATCTCATCTGGGAAAAGCCATCTTTTTCTCAACAATGTCTTTGTCATTTGATCCAATAGCGCTTCGTTAGATAGGAACAGATTTGATAAATATTGATAACTCTCAGATAGAGTATTAGAAGGGAAAAATCCTTTAGATGATGAACTATTGATTCTAAGCCATCTCTGGCAATGAATCAACAATTCAAAATGCTTTTCTTGCGTATTCTTGATAAACCAGTGTTTATATATAGATGTAGGAAGATTTGTTTGGGAAGTAAGAAGTTCCCTTGACATCTCTTCATCTGTAAAGAATTGTCGATGTGAAAACACAGAGACAAAAGGCTGATCTTTGAATAGGAAAAAGAGTGGATCCACGGGGTCCCAAATGAATTGGCTTATTCGAAAAAAGCCCTGTTCTTTGGAAGATCTATCTCGTGTCTGGTACTGCATGGTTCCACCCTGCAAGAACTCTGAATCATTCTCTTGAAGCTCATCCTCTTCATCATAAATGATCCGCTTGTCCCGAAATGACCTGGCCCAATAGGGAAATCCCAAATTATTGGGCCTTTCAATACAATCAAATAGAAAGCCCCAAGGGCGCCATATTCTAGGAGCCCAAACGATGTGATTGAAAAAATCCTCCTCTATCTGTTGCGGGTCGAGGACTCCTCCCCCTTCTTCAAACTCCGATTCATATTTTTCATAGAGAAATCTCTGATCAACGATAGAATAAGATCCATTTTGAATCCTATTTAAGGGATTCCTTGGTTCGGACCGAAGAAGCAATGTCACTCGATCCTTATCAAATTGACTGCAATCTTTTTCTGTACGTGAGGATCCCACCAGAGCGCCTTCTACTTCTAATAGGCCATGAACTAGATCATAATTCTTCTCAACGAGTCCATAAGATGTGATCCCATTTTTTTCATCAGGTCCGGGTAGAGACCAAAGGTCTTGAGCGACCGATCCGGCAGAACAACTCAAAAGGTAAAGAAGTATCGTTAATTTCTTCATACTCGTTCCAAGTTCGAAGTACCATTTGTACAAATAAGAATCCCCCCCGTCACATGATTTCTTCTTCATATAGATAGATATAGGATCTATGGAGCAATTACTTAGAAGTACATTTTGTGAAACAGCCCTTCCTATCTGATAGAAAAGGATCCCATGATCCTGAACCGATCTTACCTGAGATCGGAAATCCCAAGTTTGTCTATGAAGAACAGAACTAATTATATTAGTGTCTATGATGGATTTTTTTTGTATAATACTAATCGATAGGGCCTCATTGTTAAGTGCTACAAGATCTCGTACATTTGAACCCATCGTCGTGGACCCGAATCCATTAGTATGGGACATTTTCTTTTCCAAGTGAAATCCCCTAGTATATGAAAGAGTGAAAAAGTGTTTTCGTTGTTGTGGAATAAGAAGCCTTCGTATCTTAATGCATGTATTGAATTTATTCGGAGCTATTAGAGCTGGATCTACTTTTTGGGGAATATGAGTCGAAGCAATAACAAGAATATTTCTAGTGGAACATCTTTCACAATCCCTGGAGAGATAGTTCACTAAAAGACCGAGGGATAAGTAATTCGACTCAGTCACATCCAGATCATGAATGTTAGGAATCCATATTATGCAAGGAGACATTGCTTTTGCTAATTCGAAGTGAAAGGTGATATAAAATCGGTCTATTTCTGGCATCATATCCATAGTTAGCGTATTCATCATAGTTAGAAGCTCCAGCTCCATATCAAGGTCACGGTCGATATCGTCACTATCGTCACTATCATCAATATCGTCACTATCATCAATATCGTCACTATCATCAATATAGTCACTATTATCAATAAGAAAACCCTTAGGCTTGTTATCCAGGAACTTGTTCAGAAATACTGTAATGAAAGGAACATAGGAGTTTGTCGCTAGGTATTTGACCAAATAGGATCGTCCAGTTCCTATAGAACCTATCACTAAAATACCCCTACTAGGGGGAGGTAGGGCTAAGCGGAGCGAAAAGGGTTTTCCATGAGATGGGAAATGCAAACTATTAGCCCCCCACAAGGTGTGTGAATAAGTAATTGTCTGATAATTAGCAAGGAATATACGTCTTTCTACTAAACAGGATGTATTGAATTCATAAATCATTAGATACTTTTTTTGAATGTCAACTAAGTATCGTAAGTAAATTGCTCCCGGTTGTTCACATTATTTGATAACCAGAGTTATTCTTTGATAAAAGATCACTATGAGTAAGACTCAATAGAATTTGATCAATCCTTTTTTCTGTTGTTAAGGTAGAAAACTGAACCAAGAATTCTTTTTCTTTATCATCAATCGAATCAGTGTTCGAGACCCAGGATTCTATTTGATCATCAATCCAATCACCATTCACGTTTTTTATTTTTCTTATCAAGGAATAGATTGCTTTACTTGGATGACTTAGATGTCTCGTATTTCTCGAAAAAGCGATTCGATTGATGGGATTTGGTATAATACTTATGAGATCGATGAGATTCCAATATTTATTCTTAGAACGTATGGATTTGACCCCATAAGCGGGACCACCACCCCATAGCATGTTGCTACCAAAAGCAAAACTCCGTATTTCTTCTAGAGAATCTCCTAATTGTTCCAGAGCAACTAGAAAGATATTCTTTAACCAGAAAGAATTCAGTTCAGATGTAGGATACCTATCCAGAAGTTTTCGCAACTCAATCATGTATGATGGAATCATCAAAGATTTTACCTTTTCGAACTCTGTCTGTAACTCACTATAGACTCGAGAAACAAAGAGAAGATGTGTACGAACGAGATATCCAGCAACAAGGAGAAGGAAAAGGATTGAATAGAAGAACTCCTGAACATTTAGCGATCTCAGATGTGTCGATATCAATAGTAACTCATTATTTCGATGAGTCATTTCTTCGGACAGAAGAAGATTATGGAAACAATTACCCGGAATCTCACTTATCAGATTCCATTGTGGAAGACACAATGGAATCTGACGAATTCGCCATAATATATCTGACCCATGCATAATATCATGAAAAATGGATACAAATTTTTGGCTGCTACTTAGTATCGGCAATAGGTCTGAAAAAGTATCTAAAAATATGAAATTTAGATATTTGTACCCCGTCGAGGTAAGGAACCATGGTATATATGTTTGGAATAGATTCCATTTTGAGAGAGTTGAAAAAACACTATCTTGTTGAAAGGTTCTATACATCTGACCTTTCTCAAGGCATTTTTGTAGACAAGAACTCCGTTTTTTCCTTTTTTCGGATGGTAAATATTTCTCAGAACATGGAGTGTGAATCCAACCCATGTTTGAATTGAAATTGAGATACTGATACAAGTTCTTCCCTTCTGAATCAGGTATATTCATATCTGAAAGAGGTTGACAATAAGTTTTTTCAAAATGGACTATTTGTCCCTCTGTTAGAGGTGTTCCAGAAATGTCTGCGATCGAGTAAATAGCTCCACGAACGAATGGATCGTATCGAATTGGAAAATGGAAAGATTTGTAGAAGTTATACCCTTCGTCGCCACTTTGCGGAAAATCGTTAGGTATCAATATGTTAGATACCTGTAACTCGATTGGTGAAATAGTATCTCTCTTCAAAAAAGCATGTTTTTTTTGACCATCGCAAAAAGAAAAGATTTTGTTGCGAATGAACAAGATTTTGAGGAATTGTCCATACGTAAAATCATAATTATTGATACGGGCCTTTTCCACATAAAAAGGGAATCTTTTGTTACAATAGAAGCAGAAGTGATATTGATTATTCAAGAATCGAAGTCGATTTGCTTTATAAAAATAGTATATCAATGAACTTCTATGAAATGGTTTCACGGGATTCAGCCAATTGTCTGGATCGTGGGATATCATTGAGAAATAGGAATCTGTGTTATCAAAAGATTTCCTGCGATTCTTTCTAGTATGGAATGAGTCAATCATCCACTTTGGTATCTTATTGAACAAAAATGGTGATATTGTTCCTCCATTGATCAAGAATTTCGATTTTTGGGAAGTATCTTGGTCATCCAATAATAAGGGTTTCCTTTTTTTCAAATGAAAGATTTGAAGACCTATTGATTCTAATAACTGATTACAGAGTGGATCATTCGGACCTTTCAATTCATAGATGTGGATCTCGGACCTATGAATGGGGATACCCCCAAAACTCACAAATAAAAAAGAAGGAAGTGAGTTAGACAAAAAGAGAAGAAACTTGGGCAAAAAAAGAAGTAACTTGGACAAAAATAAACAAAGTGACTTAGACAAATCTTTTTTGTCGATAACCTCAGACCAATCAATCGAATATTGATTAATATGTAATCGATCGAACACTACTTGAAAACGGCTATTCTGCTCAGAAATGAAATAGTCCAAATGTTCCTGGAAATTCTTGCTCCCATTGGACCATTTGTATCTATATACATTAGGATCCCAATTCATAGATCTCTCCGTTCGAGAAATCAAAATAAGAGGATCGAACCACTTCTTCTGACTCTTTTTCAAATTTGATAAATGTTGGTTGATCGTGTATTTCATTCTAGTTCGATGATTCAGAGTATCATTTCCTATTTGATACCTTTGAATTCCATATTCGAAGTTGCAATTGAATCGATTCAATACATTTCTTATGTAACCATGGGTGCTATATTGGATTTGAATCAGATTTCGGATCAATCTATATTGATTGACTGCCTCCATTATGTTGTTGCTAGCAAATACAACTATTTTAGGTTTTGGATCTTCCACATTATTTCCGCAAGAGGTCTGGACCCATTTTTTTATGATCCTTCGATAAAAAGATTCATTCTCTTCATAAAAAAGAGGAGGTAGAACCAATAAAGAGTGCTTTTTCGATTCATCCCTGGAGTTCAATAACTCATTCAAGAAATGTTTTTGATCCAATCCGGAGGAATCCATAGAAAAATCAAATTCCTTATGATACACCAGATCCGGCTCGGTTATTGATAGAGTGAATAGATCTGCCATTTCTTGAAATATATCTTCTGATTCAAAATCGTGGTGTAACGTGTATCTCCCCCTGTTCCGGTCATGGAATAGATGAAATAAACCCCAAAATGGATTTTTGTTCAAGAATGAAATCTTATTGGAACTGTCCAGTTCACCCTTTGGAACCATATCACATCCTCGATAGGATGAAATAGGATGAATTGAGACGGTATTTTGTAAGTACATAATTATCTTGAATAAATTCACTATTTCTTTCTTTTCCGATCGCCTGGAAAAAGCAAGATGTTTCTTTTGTTCTTTTTTCAACAATTTCTGATCTCTAGTAGACCTATCAGTAGGATTCGAACCCAGATGAAGTTCTGACCATCTGTCAGAGAAAAAAGAACGAGTGGCTCTTGCAGGATTCCCAAAAAATTCTTCGATTTCTTCCGGAAGCAGATGATTATTCATCTGCTTCTCACGTTCCATGAATAGTCGGCACATTGAGGAATATCCAGAAAGGATTTTAAGGAATCGCTCTGATTCTATCTCTGTTCGTTCCGTTTGAAGAAAGGAAGGATCCCAACAAAGAATCGATCTTTCTTTTAGTTGTTGAATCTCTCTTTGATTGATCAATGTGTGATATTTCGAATCCTCATTCCTAATGGAATCGAAAGAATCCTTGGATTGATCAGAAGATCCTTTCAATTGGCTAGAATCCGTTACTTGAATGAAACTAGATCTCGTGGAATCATATTGAAGATTTGATGATACATTCCGTACCTTGCTAAAAAACCGATCCTTGTTTCCCAACCACACATTGTCTAACCAAATCCAATTCTCTCGTGACATGTTCCTCAAAAAATCCGATTCGTGCGGACTCTTCCCCCAACTAACGAAGAGATCTTGACGGAATTGCCACATATGAAATTGAGCACAATTTTGCAAAGAAATAGCCCGCTTGTTTCTCAAGAAGAGATGCGAAACATGCTCAATATCATTTGATTGAATAATTGACCCAGTCCCTTGTTGTTTGAAGAAACCCTCCACTTCCTTTGGTATTTTTTCACGAAAAGCAAACATGAGATAATAAATCCAGTCTTTCACTAAGATTTCGAATAGCTGTCCCGAATTCAAGTTGATTATGTTTCGCCTCTTTCTCGGGGAAAGACGATCAAAAAATTCCCAATCATGGTCCTTACGGATCGGATCATCCATATAATATACAAAAAGGAACTCCAGATATTTGATATCTTTCTCTTTGAATGAGATCTCAATTCCAGCGATGGTTTCATTAGATATCTTACAACTAGAATCGCTCTTTTTTCCTATCCAGTTCCTCCACCACCGCGAATCCCAGTTAAATTCAGGCATGATATACTTTTTAGTTATTGGGAGAACCCGAGTACTCTCTTTCGGATCCAGGAAAGAACTCTCAGAGATCTTTTTTCCTTTTGGAAGATACAGGAGCGGAACAATCAACCTATTGATATTGGAAGACTCAGATGATTCTTCCAATGTATCATTTTTGGGTCCAATGGAATTCATAGGTATAGGAAGAAGCCTTGTCAAATAGGGATTTTTTCTTTCGACCATTTTTCGATTGTTAATACGATATATAAGGACCGCTACTACAAAGAGTACTACATACTTGATCGTGAAATATCGATTGCTTGTTGAACCCTGTGAATTGCGTGAAAGTAGGATACTCCAAATTCGGGAGTCCAAGAGTTTTATAAAACTCTCTTGATGGAAAAAAATATGAATGAAAAATCCCGCTGAATTGAATTGGGTCCATGAATCTAAGAAATAGCGAGAATTCTTGATTTCTCTCAATATCTCTCTCAATTCGAAAATCCAGGATTTGAATTGATGTCCTTTCATCGAATCCTCCTAATTGCATTGATTTATCCGAAAGATTTCACTTCAATTGGAATTTGGTTATTCACCATGTACGAGGATTCCCGCTAAGCATCCATGGCTGAATGGTTAAAGCGCCCAACTCATAATTGGCGAATTCGTAGGTTCAATTCCTACTGGATGCACGCCAATGGGACCCTCCCTCCAAAAAGTCTATCGGATTTTTGTTCAAGAATGAAATCTTATTGGAACTGTCCAGTTCACCCTTTGGAACCATATCACATCCTCGATAGGATGAAATAGGATGAATTGAGACGGTATTTTGTAAGTACATAATTATCTTGAATAAATTCACTATTTCTTTCTTTTCCGATCGCCTGGAAAAAGCAAGATGTTTCTTTTGTTCTTTTTTCAACAATTTCTGATCTCTAGTAGACCTATCAGTAGGATTCGAACCCAGATGAAGTTCTGACCATCTGTCAGAGAAAAAAGAACGAGTGGCTCTGTATCAATGGAATCTCATCATCCATACATAACGA
>NW_028196775.1:17500-22500 GCF_037176805.1 Vigna unguiculata
ATGTTAGGAATCCATATTATGCAAGGAGACATTGCTTTTGCTAATTCGAAGTGAAAGGTGATATAAAATCGGTCTATTTCTGGCATCATATCCATAGTTAGCGTATTCATCATAGTTAGAAGCTCCAGCTCCATATCAAGGTCACGGTCGATATCGTCACTATCGTCACTATCATCAATATCGTCACTATCATCAATATCGTCACTATCATCAATATAGTCACTATTATCAATAAGAAAACCCTTAGGCTTGTTATCCAGGAACTTGTTCAGAAATACTGTAATGAAAGGAACATAGGAGTTTGTCGCTAGGTATTTGACCAAATAGGATCGTCCAGTTCCTATAGAACCTATCACTAAAATACCCCTACTAGGGGGAGGTAGGGCTAAGCGGAGCGAAAAGGGTTTTCCATGAGATGGGAAATGCAAACTATTAGCCCCCCACAAGGTGTGTGAATAAGTAATTGTCTGATAATTAGCAAGGAATATACGTCTTTCTACTAAACAGGATGTATTGAATTCATAAATCATTAGATACTTTTTTTGAATGTCAACTAAGTATCGTAAGTAAATTGCTCCCGGTTGTTCACTTATTTGATAACCAGAGTTATTCTTTGATAAAAGATCACTATGAGTAAGACTCAATAGAATTTGATCAATCCTTTTTTCTGTTGTTAAGGTAGAAAACTGAACCAAGAATTCTTTTTCTTTATCATCAATCGAATCAGTGTTCGAGACCCAGGATTCTATTTGATCATCAATCCAATCACCATTCACGTTTTTTATTTTTCTTATCAAGGAATAGATTGCTTTACTTGGATGACTTAGATGTCTCGTATTTCTCGAAAAAGCGATTCGATTGATGGGATTTGGTATAATACTTATGAGATCGATGAGATTCCAATATTTATTCTTAGAACGTATGGATTTGACCCCATAAGCGGGACCACCACCCCATAGCATGTTGCTACCAAAAGCAAAACTCCGTATTTCTTCTAGAGAATCTCCTAATTGTTCCAGAGCAACTAGAAAGATATTCTTTAACCAGAAAGAATTCAGTTCAGATGTAGGATACCTATCCAGAAGTTTTCGCAACTCAATCATGTATGATGGAATCATCAAAGATTTTACCTTTTCGAACTCTGTCTGTAACTCACTATAGACTCGAGAAACAAAGAGAAGATGTGTACGAACGAGATATCCAGCAACAAGGAGAAGGAAAAGGATTGAATAGAAGAACTCCTGAACATTTAGCGATCTCAGATGTGTCGATATCAATAGTAACTCATTATTTCGATGAGTCATTTCTTCGGACAGAAGAAGATTATGGAAACAATTACCCGGAATCTCACTTATCAGATTCCATTGTGGAAGACACAATGGAATCTGACGAATTCGCCATAATATATCTGACCCATGCATAATATCATGAAAAATGGATACAAATTTTTGGCTGCTACTTAGTATCGGCAATAGGTCTGAAAAAGTATCTAAAAATATGAAATTTAGATATTTGTACCCCGTCGAGGTAAGGAACCATGGTATATATGTTTGGAATAGATTCCATTTTGAGAGAGTTGAAAAAACACTATCTTGTTGAAAGGTTCTATACATCTGACCTTTCTCAAGGCATTTTTGTAGACAAGAACTCCGTTTTTTCCTTTTTTCGGATGGTAAATATTTCTCAGAACATGGAGTGTGAATCCAACCCATGTTTGAATTGAAATTGAGATACTGATACAAGTTCTTCCCTTCTGAATCAGGTATATTCATATCTGAAAGAGGTTGACAATAAGTTTTTTCAAAATGGACTATTTGTCCCTCTGTTAGAGGTGTTCCAGAAATGTCTGCGATCGAGTAAATAGCTCCACGAACGAATGGATCGTATCGAATTGGAAAATGGAAAGATTTGTAGAAGTTATACCCTTCGTCGCCACTTTGCGGAAAATCGTTAGGTATCAATATGTTAGATACCTGTAACTCGATTGGTGAAATAGTATCTCTCTTCAAAAAAGCATGTTTTTTTTGACCATCGCAAAAAGAAAAGATTTTGTTGCGAATGAACAAGATTTTGAGGAATTGTCCATACGTAAAATCATAATTATTGATACGGGCCTTTTCCACATAAAAAGGGAATCTTTTGTTACAATAGAAGCAGAAGTGATATTGATTATTCAAGAATCGAAGTCGATTTGCTTTATAAAAATAGTATATCAATGAACTTCTATGAAATGGTTTCACGGGATTCAGCCAATTGTCTGGATCGTGGGATATCATTGAGAAATAGGAATCTGTGTTATCAAAAGATTTCCTGCGATTCTTTCTAGTATGGAATGAGTCAATCATCCACTTTGGTATCTTATTGAACAAAAATGGTGATATTGTTCCTCCATTGATCAAGAATTTCGATTTTTGGGAAGTATCTTGGTCATCCAATAATAAGGGTTTCCTTTTTTTCAAATGAAAGATTTGAAGACCTATTGATTCTAATAACTGATTACAGAGTGGATCATTCGGACCTTTCAATTCATAGATGTGGATCTCGGACCTATGAATGGGGATACCCCCAAAACTCACAAATAAAAAAGAAGGAAGTGAGTTAGACAAAAAGAGAAGAAACTTGGGCAAAAAAAGAAGTAACTTGGACAAAAATAAACAAAGTGACTTAGACAAATCTTTTTTGTCGATAACCTCAGACCAATCAATCGAATATTGATTAATATGTAATCGATCGAACACTACTTGAAAACGGCTATTCTGCTCAGAAATGAAATAGTCCAAATGTTCCTGGAAATTCTTGCTCCCATTGGACCATTTGTATCTATATACATTAGGATCCCAATTCATAGATCTCTCCGTTCGAGAAATCAAAATAAGAGGATCGAACCACTTCTTCTGACTCTTTTTCAAATTTGATAAATGTTGGTTGATCGTGTATTTCATTCTAGTTCGATGATTCAGAGTATCATTTCCTATTTGATACCTTTGAATTCCATATTCGAAGTTGCAATTGAATCGATTCAATACATTTCTTATGTAACCATGGGTGCTATATTGGATTTGAATCAGATTTCGGATCAATCTATATTGATTGACTGCCTCCATTATGTTGTTGCTAGCAAATACAACTATTTTAGGTTTTGGATCTTCCACATTATTTCCGCAAGAGGTCTGGACCCATTTTTTTATGATCCTTCGATAAAAAGATTCATTCTCTTCATAAAAAAGAGGAGGTAGAACCAATAAAGAGTGCTTTTTCGATTCATCCCTGGAGTTCAATAACTCATTCAAGAAATGTTTTTGATCCAATCCGGAGGAATCCATAGAAAAATCAAATTCCTTATGATACACCAGATCCGGCTCGGTTATTGATAGAGTGAATAGATCTGCCATTTCTTGAAATATATCTTCTGATTCAAAATCGTGGTGTAACGTGTATCTCCCCCTGTTCCGGTCATGGAATAGATGAAATAAACCCCAAAATGGATTTTTGTTCAAGAATGAAATCTTATTGGAACTGTCCAGTTCACCCTTTGGAACCATATCACATCCTCGATAGGATGAAATAGGATGAATTGAGACGGTATTTTGTAAGTACATAATTATCTTGAATAAATTCACTATTTCTTTCTTTTCCGATCGCCTGGAAAAAGCAAGATGTTTCTTTTGTTCTTTTTTCAACAATTTCTGATCTCTAGTAGACCTATCAGTAGGATTCGAACCCAGATGAAGTTCTGACCATCTGTCAGAGAAAAAAGAACGAGTGGCTCTTGCAGGATTCCCAAAAAATTCTTCGATTTCTTCCGGAAGCAGATGATTATTCATCTGCTTCTCACGTTCCATGAATAGTCGGCACATTGAGGAATATCCAGAAAGGATTTTAAGGAATCGCTCTGATTCTATCTCTGTTCGTTCCGTTTGAAGAAAGGAAGGATCCCAACAAAGAATCGATCTTTCTTTTAGTTGTTGAATCTCTCTTTGATTGATCAATGTGTGATATTTCGAATCCTCATTCCTAATGGAATCGAAAGAATCCTTGGATTGATCAGAAGATCCTTTCAATTGGCTAGAATCCGTTACTTGAATGAAACTAGATCTCGTGGAATCATATTGAAGATTTGATGATACATTCCGTACCTTGCTAAAAAACCGATCCTTGTTTCCCAACCACACATTGTCTAACCAAATCCAATTCTCTCGTGACATGTTCCTCAAAAAATCCGATTCGTGCGGACTCTTCCCCCAACTAACGAAGAGATCTTGACGGAATTGCCACATATGAAATTGAGCACAATTTTGCAAAGAAATAGCCCGCTTGTTTCTCAAGAAGAGATGCGAAACATGCTCAATATCATTTGATTGAATAATTGACCCAGTCCCTTGTTGTTTGAAGAAACCCTCCACTTCCTTTGGTATTTTTTCACGAAAAGCAAACATGAGATAATAAATCCAGTCTTTCACTAAGATTTCGAATAGCTGTCCCGAATTCAAGTTGATTATGTTTCGCCTCTTTCTCGGGGAAAGACGATCAAAAAATTCCCAATCATGGTCCTTACGGATCGGATCATCCATATAATATACAAAAAGGAACTCCAGATATTTGATATCTTTCTCTTTGAATGAGATCTCAATTCCAGCGATGGTTTCATTAGATATCTTACAACTAGAATCGCTCTTTTTTCCTATCCAGTTCCTCCACCACCGCGAATCCCAGTTAAATTCAGGCATGATATACTTTTTAGTTATTGGGAGAACCCGAGTACTCTCTTTCGGATCCAGGAAAGAACTCTCAGAGATCTTTTTTCCTTTTGGAAGATACAGGAGCGGAACAATCAACCTATTGATATTGGAAGACTCAGATGATTCTTCCAATGTATCATTTTTGGGTCCAATGGAATTCATAGGTATAGGAAGAAGCCTTGTCAAATAGGGATTTTTTCTTTCGACCATTTTTCGATTGTTAATACGATATATAAGGACCGCTACTACAAAGAGTACTAC
>NW_028196775.1:25000-65000 GCF_037176805.1 Vigna unguiculata
GGGGGTGGTGAAGGGAGGGCCCCCATTGGTAGAAAAAAACCCGCAACTCCTTGGGGTTTTCCTGCACTTGGAAGAAGAAGTAGAAAAAGGAAGAAATATAGTGATAATTTGATTCTTCGTCGTCGTACTAAATAGTAGAGAAAATAGAAATTGTTTCTTCGTCTTTACAAGAAAAAGGAGTAATTAACTGTGACGCGTTCACTAAAAAAAAATCCTTTTGTAGCGAATCATTTATTAAGAAAAATAAAGAAGCTTAACACAAAAGCGGAAAAAGATATAATATTAACTTGGTCCAGAGCATCTACCATTATACCTACAATGATTGGCCATACCATTGCTATCCATAATGGAAAAGAACATTTACCTATTTATATAACAGATCGTATGGTAGGCCATAAATTAGGAGAATTTTCACCTACTCTAAACTTCCGAGGACATGCGAAAAATGATAATAGATCTCGTCGTTAACGTTAATTTGAACATCCATTTTTAAATAGTAATGCATAAAGAAATATTACAAAATTGAATTCTTAGTAAAATGAAGTTCAACTCATTTCTTTTAGAATTCATTAAATGAATTCAATAATTCATAATAATAATAAAATTCTTTTTTAATGAAGAATTCAATCAATTCAATATTTTATTGATTTGTCAAAATAGACTCTTATGATAAAGAAGAACCTCTATACAGAAGCCTTGTCTTTTGGTCAAATCAAAAAAAAAGGTTCATGTCTATTTTATTTACAACACACAGTACAAATAGTAATTGATGTGATTTGTACATAAATAAAACATTATGATACTTGAATTTCTATTTGAATTTTCTATTTGCTTTAGTTGAATATCTTCTTTTATTCGATTTTTTGAATTGTTTATTTTACAATAGTCGATGATAGTCACAATAGAAATTTCAACGAACTTAGTCAATGAGCTATAATGAGTTATAAAGATCTATCTATAGATAAAAAATACACAAATAAGAAATATCATTTTATGTAAGGAGTATGTTGATTATATAAAAAGTAAGAGGCAACAATTTTTTTCGTTTACCATGGGGAAGGACACTATCGCCAACATAATAACCTATATACGAAATGCTGACATGAATAAAAAAGGAATGGTTCAATTACCTTTTACTAACATTACAGAAAAAACTGTAAAAATACTTTTACGAGAGGGTTTTGTTGAAAACATCAGAAAACATAGAGAAAACGACAAATATTTTTTAGTTTTAACTCTACGGTATCGAAGAAATAGAAAAGAATCATATAAAAGTTTTTTCAATTTAAAACGAATAAGTACACCTGGTCTACGAATATATTACAATTATCAACAAATCCCTCGAATTTTAGGAGGCATGGGGATTGTCATTCTTTCAACTTCTAGAGGTATAATGACAGATCGAGAGGCTCGATTAGAAAAAATCGGCGGCGAAGTTTTATGTTATATATGGTAATCTTTCTAATATCCGAATTCGATGAGAAACTTGTATCCATTTCATTTATGTAAAAAAAAAAAAGAGAGATAAAACGCAAGTTTCTAATAGAACTTCATCCCTCATAGATAGAAATATATCTATTTTTTTTAGATAGATATATTTATTGATGAATGTAAGAAGGGATTTCACTGGAATTGTAAAAAAAAGGGAAATTCACGAAGATTTAATTACTAAATGAATAACTTATCCATAAATTATTTGCCCGGGGTTTAAGGTTTATATACAATTAATGCAAATTGGATTTTTATTTCTATTCTAGAATATGTTTCCAATACTTTTTCTGGACATACGATAAGAAAATAAAAAAGAGAAGTCACTCAATTGAATTAGGATGTTTTTTAATCTCAACTTTATTTTCTATTTTATTGAGAAAGCCACTAATAGACGTTCAAATAGACGTTCAAAATGTAAGGAACCTTTATTTTCTTCCACAATTTTGGATTAACTAATTAAGGAATGTAAAATATGAAAATAAACGCCTCGGTTCGTAAAATTTGTGAAAAATGTCGATTGATTCGAAGACGAGGACGAATTATAGTAATTTGTTTCAATCCAAAACATAAACAAAGACAAGGATAATATTTGAACAAACAGAAGCTTTCTAAAAAAATAGACTAGATAAAAAAAGAGAGAAAATTATAAAATTATCTAGAATATATATTATTCTATGAAAATGAAAAATCCATTTTTTAAATATTATTGATATTTCAACTTTTAACTTTGATTTCAAAAATTGTATTTGATATTAATCAAAAGCAAATAAAAAGAATATAGAAAAAATCGAATATCAAATTCGAAAAGAATTGGAAAAGGATCCGTTTTTGACATGAAATGGATATCTCCATACCCTAGATCTATCTTATTTTTTTTTTTTTAATGAAATATTGTATTGAAATAATCGAATATGGCAAAATCTATACCTAAAAAAGGTTCACGTAAAAATGTACGTATTGGTTCGCGTAATTATACTCGTAAAATACCAAAGGGAATTATTCATGTTCAAGCTAGTTTCAACAATACTATTGTGACTATTACAGATGTACGAGGTCGGGTGATTTCTTGGTCCTCCGCGGGTACTTGTGGATTCAAGGGTACACGAAGGGGAACACCTTTTGCCGCTCAAACTGCAGCAGGAAATGCTATTCGAACAGTATCGGATCAAGGCATGCAACGAGCAGAAATCATGATAAAAGGGCCTGGCCTCGGAAGAGATGCAGCATTAAGAGCTATTCGTAGAAGTGGTATACTATTAAATTTTATACGAGATGTAACTCCTATGCCACATAATGGATGTAGGTCTCCTAAAAAAAGACGTGTATAAAACTAAAAATAAACATTAAAAATAGTTCAAGAGAAAAAAACAAGTCAAGAGTTTTATCAAAATAATTACTATGGTTCAAGAGAAATTAAGAGTCTCTACTCGGACACTACAATGGAAATGTGTTGAATCACGAATAGACAGTAAGCGTCTTTATTATGGACGCTTTATTCTGTCCCCACTTATGAAAGGTCAAGCCGATACAATAGGCATTGCAATCCGAAGAATTTTACTCGGAGAAATAGAGGGAACATGTATCACACGTGTAAAATCAGAGAAAATACCACATGAATATTCTACCATAATAGGTATTGAAGAATCAGTACATGAAATTTTCATGAATTTGAAAAAAATTGTATTGAAAAGTAATATGTATGGAACACAGGACGCATGGATTTCTTTCAAAGGTCCTGGATATATAACCGCTCAAGACATCATTTTACCACCCTCGGTGGAAATCGTTGATAATAGACAACATATAGCCAACGTAACAGAACCTGTTAATTTGTGTATTGAATTAAAAATTGAGAGAAATCGTGGGTATCGTATAAAAACATTAAAAAACTTTCAAGACGGAAGTTATGATATAGATGCTAGATTCATGCCTGTTCGAAATGTAAATTATAGTATTCATTCTTATGTCAATGGGAATGAAAAACAAGAAATACTTTTTCTGGAGATATGGACAAACGGAAGTTTAACTCCTAAGGAAGCCCTTTATGAAGCCTCCCAAAATTTGATTGATTTATTTCTTCCCTTTTTACACGCAGAAGAAGATAACTTTCATTTAGAAAAAAATCAAGACAAAGTGACTTTGCCCCTTTTTACTTTTCATGATATATTGGTTAAAGATAAACTAAGGAAAAATAAAAAAGAAATAGCATTGAAATCTATTTTTATTGACCAATTAGAATTACCTCCCAGGATCTATAATTGTCTCAAAAGATCCAATATTCATACATTATTAGAACTTTTGAATAACAGTCAAGAAGACCTTCTGAAATTTGAACATTTTCGCGTAGAAGATGGAAAATCTATATTGGACATTTTAAAAATACAAAAGTATTTTGCATAAAATTGAAATCTATTGACATAGGATTTTTTCAAATTGATTTTTTTTCTAAACTCAAAATGAAAGGTCAAAATATGTAATTTAAATATTTAGAACAAATCCTAATGGTCAGAATATATCTAAAAAGGAATAGATGTATCTAGGGATTAGTAGGTTCAGAAAGAATTCTCCCTAGATATACAATACAGATGTCATGATATTTTATTTCAAAATGAATTCAAAATGAAACCAATCTTATAATTTTAAAAAAGACCTAACGTTAGGGATTTCTCAATAGGTAATGTTGCTCCAATACCTAACCAAAGGGCAACTACAGTACCAATCAAAAAGATGGTAGTTGCTACTGGGCGGCGAAATGGATTTTGGAATTTATTAACATTCTCCAAAAAGGGTACTGTTAATAATCCCGTAGGTACCGAAACCATTAAAAGAACGCCCAATAACTTATTGGGCACTGTACGAAGTATTTGAAATACGGGAAAAAAATACCATTCAGGTAGTATTTCCAAAGGAGTTGCAAAAGGATCCGCAGGTTCCCCAATCATGGATGGTTCTAGAACCGCTAAGCCTACGTTACAGGCAATAGTACCTAGAATTACTACTGGAAAAATATATAAAAGATCGTTAGGCCATGCGGGTTCTCCATAATAATTATGACCCATTCCCTTAGCCAATTTAGCTCTTAATACAGGATCATTCAAGTCAGGTTTTTTTGTTATTGGGATAGGTGAATTCTTATAGATCCATCCTCCAAAAGAACCGGATATGATAATTTTTCATCATCCGGCTCGAGCACTAATCAAATTTTTCTTCAACTGTATCTATAGAATAAACTAGAAAAAAATGTATGTGTTATCCACACATATATGAAGATTCTAAATAATAAAAGAAACTTGATTCTATTCTCTTTTTCCAAAGTTACCATTTTTTATTGAAAAAAAAATTAAGTTCTTTTTAAGTAAATTTTAGTAAACGCTCAATACCCGAGTAGACTTTTCAAGTTGATAATGCTTTCTGGGTGATCTCAAACTTTGCAATTGTTATCCTATCAAAAAAAAATCTTGATACTTTTTATGTACAAAGAATTTACTTGTTACTAATATAACCTAACTTGCGTTGTTCTTTAGATCTACTTTGTTCACTCCAATAGTATCAGAAATCAAATCAATGCATAGGAAATGAATGCGTTGTCATACTATATAGAATTCAGACTATATCACATCACTTCTTTTACTGGATCTTATGGAGCCTGTTGATGCAGAATAAAATCGAGTCTGATCATAGAAAAGATTCTCTTCAAGTAAAACCAGCCTACCCTCTCTGTAAGAGCCTTGCTTGGTGGTTGGAAAAAAGACACATTTAATTGTAAATTATAATGTGGCAGATAAGATAAAGTCATATATCTGCGCGGCCAAATAAATAGTTCAAGTCACACACTCCCATAATCCATTTTTTTTGGAGAATTCCCTTCAACTATTTTTGTATGTAAAAAAAATTCAATTTTTGTTAAGTTGAAGAAAAATATCTAAATACATGTTTTATTTTGTTTTATAATCCATAATTGTAGCAATGAAAAAAAATCCTCCCCAAAATACAAAATGATAATGAAGTGATTACAAATATCTATGACCCATATTCACTATAAAGGACCAGAAATGCCTTGCTTACGTATCATTGAAAAGTGCATTAACATAAATACAGCAGTAAGAAGAGGTAATACAAAAGTATGCAAACTATAAAAACGAGTTAAGGTAGATTGGCCCACACTGGAACTTCCGCGTAATAATTCTACCAAAGACGATCCTATTACAGGAATAGCTTCGGGTACGCCTGTTACTATTTTTACTGCCCAATAACCAATTTGATCCCAAGGTAAGGAATAACCAGTTACACACCAAAAGATGCAGTTAATACAGCCAAAACTACACCCGTAACCCAAGTTAATTCGCGAGGTTTTTTAAAACCACCTGTAAGATACACACGAAATACGTGTAGAATCATCATTAAGACCATCATACTTGCCGACCATCGATGAACTGATCGGATTAACCAACCAAAATTAGCTTCAGTCATTATATATTGAACAGAAGCAAAAGCTTCAGTAACGGTTGGGCGATAATAAAAAGTCATAGCAAATCCTGTTGCTACTTGGACTAAAAAACAAGTAAGTGTAATTCCCCCTAAACAATAAAATATGTTCACATGAGGCGGAACATATTTACTGGTTATATCATCGGCAATCGCCTGAATTTCAAGACGTTCTTCGAACCAATCATAAACTTTATTGAGATAGGTAACCCAAAGGAACCCCCCCAGAGAACCGTATATGCGAATTTCATCTCGTACGGCTCAAACAAAAATACCCAAATATTGATTGTAACAAAAACAGATATCCGTAATAGAAAGTTTGAAACTGCTTTATTTAATCCTATGATTCTAATTTTCTCTTACGATAAAAAAGAAATAAAAATCCGAAAGCTATTCTTTTTTGTTATAATGCCAAAATATCAAGTCGGCGCACCCGTCTTTATCGTGATCTTTTAAGGCCTCTTGAATATTCTTTACTTCTTTTTATTTGTATAATGTGAATTTACTGCTGTCTTCTTTATTCTTGAATTTTTATTATTGATAAGGATTCTCTTGTTAGGACCATATGAATGAATAAAAAAAACCTCAGATTCATACTAGAACCACGATGATTCAAAACAATTTTTAATCGAAGTCCAAAAATTCCCTGAGTAAGAATTGCTGGATCATCACTTCTTCAATGAATAGATAAAATATAATGAAAAAATTCAAGGAAAGGTTTGTCCTTTGCTCAAAATAAAGACAAACTGGAGAAGCTTGAAAGAATCAAAATTTTTCAATATATTTTTAGAACTCTTTGAAAAGGTTTTTAAATCCAGTTGCGAGGTCTAAATATTTAGTATGAATCATAGTATTAAGATTTTTAGAATCTATTTTCTATATTCCGTGCTCCAGATACTAGATTAAATATCTGACGGAATAAAACCATCTATATCAAGATGACAGACCCATTTTATGTTCTGTACTTTCAATAGGACCAATTAAAACAAGTCACACACTCATATTCCGGAAATACAGAAACAAAGAAATTCTACGATCAAACTACCACATCAACATGGAATAGACTAAGAAACAATAAGAAACCTAAAGGCTTCACTTTCTATAAACTAATTACTCGATTCTTGTGAATCTAATTGATAGAAATTCCGTCCAATAAAATGGACGAATTATAAATCTCCAAAATAATAGATAGAAATATCGCAAATAGAGCCATTGCAACACCCATCAAAGGAGTAGTTCCCCACCCCGGGGCTACTTTACCATATTCTGAATTTAAAGGTTTCAATAAATTCCCTACAACAGTTCGTCTTGGACCAGATCTAGAATTATCCTCAACGGTTTGCGTAGCCATAAATACTCTTTTTTATTCATTTAGATCTGTTGACTTTGTATACCATTCCGCTGTAAATATAAGGATCTTATCCTATAGATCTATTGTGATCTGGAAACTTTAGAATTAAAATAATGGAAACAGCAACTCTAATTGCCATCTCTATATCTGGTTTACTTGTAAGTTTTACTGGGTATGCCTTATATACTGCCTTTGGGCAACCCTCCCAACAACTAAGAGATCCATTTGAAGAACATGGGGACTAGTTGAAGTAATGCGCCCTCCCTATTGGGGGCTCATTACTTCAATTAAGATAATAAAAAATTATTTGACCTTTTTCGTCGGAACTTTAGGAGGTTCTCTAAAAAAAATCGCGAAAAAAATAATTCCTAAAGTTGAGACTAAGAGGAATGTATAAACCAAAGCTTCCATAAATTTAATCGTGGTTTACAATTATAGCTTTCATACCTGTTTCTTGGGGTGGGGCTCTTTTCGAAAAGAAAAAAAAGAATAAATGCAATGATTCCAATCAAGATTTATCTAGTTCTTTATATGAAATTCAAAATTATAAAAAAGTAGAAAAGAACAAAAGAATGTTATACTACCTGTCTTCTTGTAGTTGGATCTCCAAGTTTTTGGAATGCTCCAAATTCTACTTGAGCATCTAAATCTGGGTCGATACCAGCAAAAACATCTCTGAACAAAGTTCTAGAACCATGCCAAATGTGCCCGAAAAAGAATAGCAGAGCAAATGAAGCATGCCCAAAAGTAAACCAACCCCTTGGACTGCTACGAAAAACACCATCTGATTTCAAAGTAGCACGATCTAATTCAAAAATTTCCCCCAATTGAGCACGTCTAGCATATTTTTTCACAGTAGCGGGATCACTATAACTTACTCCATTAAGCTCACCACCATAGAACTCAACAGTTACACCTACTTGTTCGACACTATATTTCGATTCTGCTCTTCGAAAAGGAACATCGGCTCTAACAATTCCGTCCCCATCTACTAAAACAACTGGAAATGTTTCAAAAAAAGTAGGCATACGACGTACAAAAAGCTCATGTCCTTCTTTATCTCGAAAAATGGGATGTCCTAACCAACCGACGGCTATTCCATCTCCATTGTCCATTGAACCAGCTCTAAATAACCCCCCTTTTGCTGGATTATTTCCGATGTAATCATAAAAAGCTAATTTTTCAGGAATTTTAGACCAAGCTTCTGATAAATTTTGATTTTCGGCTAGCCCAGCACCAACTCTTCGATATATTTCTTGCTGGAAGTATCCCTGATCCCATTGATACCGAGTAGGACCAAATAATTCAATGGGGGTTGTTGCTGAACCATACCACATAGTTCCAGCAACGACAAAAGCTGCAAAAAAGACAGCAGCAATACTGCTAGAAAGGACAGTTTCAATATTTCCCATACGTAATCCTTTATACAGACGTTGGGGTGGACGCACACTAAGATGGAAAAGACCCGCTAATATGCCCAACGTTCCTGCCGCAATATGATGAGAAGCTATCCCCCCCGGAACAAAAGGATCAAAACCTTCCACACCCCACGCGGGATTTACGGATTGTATCCTTCCAGTTAGTCCATAAGGATCAGACACCCATATTCCGGGACCATACAATCCTGTTACATGAAATGCGCCAAAACCAAAACAAGCCACCCCTGCAAGAAATAAATGAATTCCAAAAATTTTTGGCAAATCCAAAGAAGGTTTTCCAGTACGTTCATCACAAAAGATTTCTAGATCCCAATAAACCCAATGCCAAATAGCCGCTAAAAAGCACAAGCCTGAAAACACTATATGTGCTCCGGCCACACCTTCGTAACTCCAAATACCCGGATTCGTTATAGCCCCTCCTGTGATATTCCAACCGCCCCACGAATTAGTTATTCCTAAACGAGTCATGAAAGGTATAACGAACATACCCTGTCTCCACATTGGATCAAGAACAGGATCAGAGGGATCAAAAACTGCTAATTCATATAGAGCCATCGAACCGGCCCAACCAGCAACTAGAGCTGTGTGCATTATATGAACAGAAAGCAAACGGCCCGGATCATTTAAAACAACAGTATGAACACGATACCAAGGTAAACCCATGAAAAAATACCCCTTCAACAAAAAATAGACACTATGTAACTTTATTGCACTGGAAAAAAATGAATATAGCCTTTCAGTAGATTCTCTTGGAAAATGGAACAATCATATTTGTCGAAATCAAAGAAACAGATTTATTCTATACCGGATAAGTAACAATACGCAATGGTGGGGAGACGAAAGGGGTTGACAACTTTCTCTATGACTATTTAAATAAGTAAATGCAGACATATTCGCTTATCACCCCAATGACCCATTTATAACAACTCGACTTTATTTAGTCTTCTTTTTTATAAAAAAAAGCAATATTAATATAAAATCAAGTAAATCTTTTTTAACACGATAAGCTAATTCTTACGTTTCCACACTAAAGTGAGATATATGACTTTATTATTTGTCCATTTTATGCCCATTGGTGTTCCAAGAGTACCCTTTCGAACCCCCGGGGATAAAGATGCATCTTGGGTTGATATATAGTGCGACTTGTCAGATATAGTAGGTTATATGGGATTTACCCGTTTTCTCCCCCGATCGAGATATCCCCGCTTTCACCCCCAAAAGAGAATGATGAAATCATAAAGATAAAAAAATGGGGAGCGTGAAGTGTAATGAAGTACTATTCTATCGATTTTTTCATTTTTAGATAAAATTTCCAGATTATTACTCGAAATTATGAATAATTTATGGTTGGCTTAATTGGACCAATAAAATCAAGTACCCAGGCTCTGTGTAGAAAAAACCAATTGGTAATATTTCTACGATCACTACTTCTATCATATCTATATATTGTATTTTACAAAAAACATTAATAAATTCAGAAAAGGAAGAAGTTCTAACAAAAATACATAGTTTTGGACTATTTGTTCTATATGTGCAAATCCAAATCGGGCAGATCTTTACTCAGAGTAGAAAAGAAACCTAAAAGAATTGAAAAAGTCCATTCAGAAACAAGAAAATTACATTGTGATTCGGCTTCGATCTCGATGAAAGCAATACATCAATGAGAAGATAGTTCACTAAATTAAGTATATTCTTCTTTTTTTTTAGTTCGAAGAAATCCATTAGAAAAAGAGAAAGATTAAAATCGACACATTGATTCCTTTTTTGCTTATATAATTTTTGATGAACTGTATGCATCAAAAGGTGCATGTACGGCTTTTAAGGAAAAAATGGAATCCTAATCAATCGACTTTATCGAGAAAGATTACTTTTTTTAGGTCAAGATGTTGATAGTGAAATATCGAATCAACTTATTAGTATTATGATATATCTGAGCATAGAGAAAGAGAATAAAGAATTGTCTCTGTTTATAAACTCTCCGGGGGGGTGGGTAATACCTGGAATAGCTATTTATGATACTATGCAATTTGTACAACCAGATGTACAGACAGTATGTCTGGGATTAGCTGCTTCAATGGGATCCTTTCTTTTGGCAGGAGGCACAATTACCAAACGTCTTGCATTTCCTCACGCTTGGCGCCAATGATTCTTTTCTTTGAGAATATATAGAATAGATATCTATCTATATATACTATACCTTCGCCATAAAAACCAAAGTAATAATAGCATGGTATTTTGAATTCCATATGCAATTTTTTTGAATCATTTAATTATATATAGAAAGAGTAGTATGAAAAAGAGGGTATTTTCCATTTTATCTGATCTATAAGAAACCTAGTTTCATTTTAGTAGTGTCGCATACTTTTTTGTTTTTTTTCATACCAGAAAGCTTGTAACAATTTTTATTTGAATCAGAAGAAAACTTAATATATGAAAAAAAAAAGAAACTTTTGGATTGTTGAATACCAAAATGATATAAAAAACAACGGAACCATCGTAGTATTTAAAAATAGATTCAAAAAGAAAGTTGGTTATTCTATTGTTTATTATTTAAGGATCCGGATCCAAAAGACCTAGTAGATTTTGTACTTCTTTTTTCTTTGATAGAAAAAAAGAAATTTGTAAATGTAGAAACAAAATTCATCGAAGAAAATACTCTACTCTATCCATAGAGGAAAAAATGAATTGCATAAGTACAAAAGCCGTATGCATCAATACGCAGAAAATGCTTGTACGGTTATTGAATATACTTTTTGCCCTTTATCTTATTTGTCTTTGTCCCTTTTCTGTTACCTTTATTTTGGGAATAAAGACAATCTTTAGCAATCTACCAATATAGTAAAAAGAATTCTAAAAAGATTTATCAAGATAAGGGAAATACTACTTAAGTGATATAATCAGGGTAATGATCCACCAACCTGCTAGTTCTTTTTATGAGGCACAAGCGGGAGAATTTGTCCTGGAAGCGGAAGAGCTACTGAAAATGCGTGAAACTATCACAAGGGTTTATGTACAAAGAACGGGCAAACCTTTATGGGTTATATCGGAAGACATGGAAAGGGATGTTTTTATGTCAGCAGCAGAAGCCCAAGCTCATGGAATTGTAGATCTTGTAGCAGTTGAATAAAAAATTGGTGGCAAAGGTTATTCTAATTAAATACAAGATTGGAAATTTAATTTTTTACTCTATCTTACTTTACATTTTAAAATAAAATCTCTAAGAGTTAATCTATTAATATAGTATATATAATTAATATAGGCTATAAATAAGGAATATAGAATATAAGTAATTCACGGTTAGGATAGATCTAAACCTGCTCATTATACAAAAATATAGATATATATAGTACGACTTACCATGCCAACTATGAAACAACTTATTAGAAACACAAGACAGCCAATCCGAAACGTCACAAAATCCCCAGCTCTTCGGGGATGCCCTCAACGTCGAGGAACGTGTACCAGGGTGTATGTGCGACTCGTTCAGCTTAAATACTAAGAAAAAACAAATTAAAATTTTTCAGTATTGGTAATCAGTTAAGATAGTGTGAATGCAAAAACTACATTCACACTATCTTAACTTAATATATAATTCTTTTCTATATAATTATATAATTCTTTACATTCTTCTATCTTGTATAAAATTTATGGTTTCGATTGGTGCAAAACCAATAATACACATTTGCAATTTCATATGAGAAGGACTTTCCCATCGGTAACAAAAAAAAGTTACCCGTTAAGCGGAGAAAATACTATTTCAATTAAAAATAAAGTATGTCCTTAATGAATGTATTTTGATGGATTTTGTAAGAATGGAATAAGAGGGTCAGCTACCCAGCAAATTTTCATAATTAAATACCGTTACTATAGAATTAGATTTGGTTGTGAAAAAACCTACTTACTCAATATTGCATGGGTAGAGCCACAGAGTGTGAACTGTACAAGTTAACAATAACATTCATTAAATGAATCAAAAATGAAAATAAAAAGGCTCCGGTGTATAGAGAGGACCTGGTCATTTCTAAAAAAAATCATAGAAACGAAGGAACCCACCAATTCATTATAAAAATATGTGTCCTATTTCATTTACTATTTTTATTTTATTTGATATCTAGTATCTATACAATTTCTGATTTTGAGGTTAAATGTTTAATATAAAAAATCGTGGTTGGGGCGGTTATAGTAGCAAGAGCCGTTGGAATTTTTTTTTATACATCGGAAGAATCCATTTTTGTTATTAATAGACTAGGAAGAAAAAAAGAATAACTGAAAAATGAAAAAGTTATTCCTGAAAATATCATTTATTAAATGACCAGAATTAAACGAGGATATATAGCTCACAAACGGAGGACAAAAATTCGTTTATTCGTATCAAGTTTTCGCGGAGCTCATTCAAGACTTACCCGAACTATTACTCAACAGAAATTGAAAGCTTTAGTTTCGGCTCATCGGGATAGAGATAGGAAAAAAAGAGATTTTCGTGGTTTATGGATTAGTCGAATAAATGCAGTAATTCGCGAGAATCAAAAAGTATCTTATATTTATAATAATTTAATGAATAGTCTATACACCAAGCAATTGCTTCTTAATCGTAAAATAGTTGCACAAATTGCTATATTAAAAGAGAATTGTCTTTTTATGATTGCCGATAATATCATAAAAACTTAAAACCCCTTATTTACTGCAGGAAGGTATAGACTAGAAATTTGTTTATTTTGATAGCTTTATCATACGATAAAGCTATCAAAATAAACAACCATGCTTAAAAAATTATTCTTCGTTACCTATTATCTTTTTTATTCCAACAAAAAAATCAAATGGAATTATCCTAATTTTGAACAAAACATCAATCCATGTTTAATTCGAATCTAAATTCAAATTGGATTTCGAATTTTTAATTTCTATTTTTTTTTCTTAAAGGAGTAATTTTAGCAGTCGACTCGCTTTTTTCAAATTGTTTTTCGTTATTAAGAAAAGGTAACGAAGATAAAATACGAGCTTGTTTTATAGCAACAGTAATTAATCGTTGTTGTTTTAAGGTCAATCTATTTACACGTCTAGATAATATTTTTCCTTGTTCACTAATAAATCGACAAATTAAACCCATGTTTTTATAATCAATTCGGTCCCCCGATTGAATCGGGGGCAAACGTCTACGAAAAGATCGCTTGGATTTAATAAAGAGTCGCTTAGGTTTTTCCATAGTTTATTTATTCCTATTCCAAAAATAACATTGATTTAAATAAATATAATTATAATAAAGGATTTGTATTTTTTTTCTTCTTTAGCATATGTTGTTATATAACGACGGGGACATCATTTTCTCAATTCCAATCGACTAGGCGTATTGTGTCGATTCTTGTTAGTAATCTATCTAGAAATACCGCTTTATTCCTTATTTAGACTCTTTTTATCACAACCAGTACCTTCCAAAAGAACACTTACTCGGATATCTTTACCCTTGGACATGACCCTCCTTTGGGTTTTTAATTCACTTATAACTCTTTTCGGATTCGAATCTAAGAATCTAAGAAAAAGATGAAAACAACTAAGATAAGATAAAAAAGAAGAATTCGAAAAATTATGAAAGATTTCGTTCCAATTTAATTGAATCTAGTACAAAAAGAATACAAGGATCTGTAACTATATTTCGTTTCAAATTGCCAGTATTTTCGTTTTTTTAAAGTATTTTTTATGATATTGTTGCCCCAACCTATGGATTTCTGCTTTCACTTTCTTTTTCATAGGAATTGAATTAATAATTCAATTCCATTGAAGCCTGGACCAGATCCCGATCCCGAGTGTCACTCCGAATTTCAATGAGGCCAATTTAATCTTTCGTCTTTATCTTTCCTAAAAAAAAAAAAAAGAAGAGTAGGTTAATTACACATATTTAATATATAATTGGACCTTTCATCTTCTTCACCCCTTCCCGTGTCAATAACTAAAATTAAAAAAAGGGGAATATCAATGCATCTGGAAAAAAACGATTGATCTCTATCAATAGACCCGCCAAAGCCCCGAACCATAAAGTACTTACTACTGGTGCCACGGAAAGATATGTTTTTAGATCTCGCATTTCAAATCCTCCTTTCTTTTTATTATTTAAGTATTTTTTCTCTGTTGATATATATCAACAGAGAAAAATGTGGAAAACAAGACAAAGATTCTTTACAATAACACTATAAACAAATGGAAAAGGGATGTAGCGCAGCTTGGTAGCGCGTTTGTTTTGGGTACAAAATGTCACGGGTTCAAATCCTGTCATCCCTATCCCTAACAATTACTTATTCTATGATATTCCGTATTCTATAATATTCCATATTCTATGAGATGAGCAATAAACCGGGAACCTGTGAAGACGAATTCCAATTGAACATACATACTGAATATCTATATGCAAAATGGATTTGGATCATATAATTTTATGAAAACAAAACGCTCTTAGTTCAGTTCGGCAGAACGCGGGTCTCCAAAACCCGATGTCGTAGGTTCAAATCCTACAGAGCGTGATTCTAGTATTATTCGCCTGATAATTACACTGAAATAATTGAACATTCAAAAGAAAGTCTGAATTTTATCCTTGTCGATTAGGATTAAACTAAATAAATAGGGAATCACAAAAAAAGAGACATTAATGAATCAAAGATCCAACTGATCACCTCGTCGGTATTGTAAATATGCAGTTACAAATAATCCAGCCAAAGTAATAGGAATTAAACCTAACACGATTCCAAATAGAAAAACTTCAATCATTTTTATTTGTTCGAAAAGTAAAAAGAAAGGTAATATAATATCTAGCCTTAAACATAAATCTGTATTGATCATAAATCTCAACGATCGAGAATTGTAAATTGACATAGTAAGGAATTCTAGAATGTCTTATACCAAAATTTACTATTCCTCTCAAAATTACAAATCAAATAAGTCGTATTTTACTAAGACCAATAAATAGAGACGAGGTTATAATTAAAACCGATAGTAAAAAACCGAAATAACTAGTGATAGTGGGCATATAGAAACTAAATGAAATATGTTCGTTCTTTTTATACATATGTTTATAAAGCACTTCCCTAAATTTCCATTTTTGAGAGAAAAAAGAAGATAAAAAATCCTACTTGAAAGATACAATTCAAAATTGGCAATTCCTCAATAAATTCAATTATTAGAGACGAAAAAAAAAAAAAGAAATAGAGTAACATAATTTAGAAATAAATTCCTCATCTGTTACATCTACCCATCCTGTGATTTCAAATCAACATACTTCTTAATCAACTCAGGAATTAAGTAAACTGATCTAATGAAAATATTTAGTATTATTCTATAGATATCCAATAGAATTCTGTTTATATTGGAAAAAGAAAAGAAAAATTATGAATATTCAAACAAAGAATAATAACTCTGTTATTTCATTTTATTTCACTTTGAATTAATGTAGAAGAAAATAGAAAAAAAGATCTTCAACAACCACAAAAAATATATTTATTGATTTGGCAATAATTGAATTATTAAAATAGAAAATCTACTTTATGAATTATCTACTTTATTAATTATTAGAAACCCTTTTCTCATATTCCGATTTTAATGGATCTTTAGTTTCTAATCCAAAACTAATAATTTGAAATGTTAAGAACCTTCCTTTTATACTATTACTCTAAAAATTTAATATAAAAAAAATTTTTATATACCCAAACTTTGCAAAATTTTCTATCGGATTTTTGACTACATAGAGACAATCAATGAAAAAAGAAGAAAAAAATCTAGTACTAAAATTTTACACTGATTGTGAAATTTCATTGCTCTGTTAGAAGAAGGATAGCTATACTGATTCGGTATACTCAAAAGACACCGTTGGTACAAAATGGACGATCTAACAAGGATTCTATTTCAGTAAATTTCGCCTTACTGATCTCGTCTTTTATGGACTCGATCCCCCCCTTTTGACTGTACAAGAATATGTGGAGTTCAAGATGTCTGGAAGCACAGGAGAACGTTCTTTTGCTGATATTATTACCAGTATCCGATACTGGATTATTCATAGCATTACTATACCCTCCCTATTCATTGCAGGTTGGTTATTTGTCAGTACAGGTCTAGCTTACGATGTATTTGGAAGTCCCCGCCCAAACGAGTATTTTACAGAGAACCGACAAGGAATTCCATTAATAACTGGCCGTTTTGATCCTTTGGAACAACTTGATGAATTTAGTAGATCTTTTTAGGAGGCTCCAATGACTATAGATAGGACCTATCCAATTTTTACAGTACGATGGCTAGCTGTTCACGGACTAGCGGTACCCACTGTTTCTTTTTTGGGATCAATATCAGCAATGCAATTCATCCAACGATAAACTTAATTTGAATTATAGAGCTATGACACAATCAAACCCAAATGAACAAAATGTTGAATTGAATCGTACCAGTCTCTACTGGGGGTTATTACTTATTTTTGTACTTGCTGTTTTATTTTCAAATTATTTCTTCAATTAATTAGAATTAATAGAAGAAATAGGAATAGTCAATAATATATATATTAAGAATTCTTTTATCCCATTCGGAAGGATATCATTTCATAATTATCTATGACTGTTTGTTAATGTCTTTAGCATGACTGACTACGTGATTAAATGTGGAGGAAAGTGGGATAAATGGCCGATACTACTGGAAGAATTCCTCTTTGGATAATAGGTACTGTAACTGGTATTACTGTGATCGGTTTAATTGGTATTTTCTTTTATGGTTCATATTCCGGATTGGGCTCATCTCTGTAGTAATCGTATTCTATTTGGGTTTTTGAAATGAAAGTGTAAGAACTGAACAGGGATCCACTCTTTCTTTGACGAATGCAAGTGGATCCCCCTTGAGTTCTTAAGAATTCTAATTTTTTTTCATATAAATGACTACTTCTTCCGATGTTTCAAAAAATTCCATTTCATTCTTTTTTTTTTATTTGTTCACTACATATTATTTTACATATTATTTATATACCATAAAAGATTATCTGGCAGAAAGATTCTAAGTTGGAAAAAAGAGAAACTAAGATATAGGATTTTTCAGGAAGGGATTCAAAAATAGTATTTTATTGATATTTTTAGAATATTTCTATTTCAACACAAACAAGAAGGAATAGGAATCGGACTCTAGGAAAGGACAAAGAAAAAAAAAAAAAAGAAAAAACAAAGAATCCCCCTTAGAGTAACTTTTCGATATTTGAATATATATATATATTTTCTATTATACAGATATTATACAGAATATAATTACAAAAATTATCAAAAAAATTGAGTTATTTTTACGAGTTTAATATGTTGATAAATACGCGGAACTAAAAATTCATTTCGAACAATTGAACCTTCTCAAATTGTTTCTTCTTAAGAACTAAAAAGATTTGTGCTAAAATAATAGATGCCAAGAAGAACAAGAGACCTTGAACACGTAATGGATCTTGAAGTACTATTTCCGCATCCCCCTGACCAAATCCACCGACATTAGGATTACTTGTTAATGGCTGATCAAGTTTGATAGATTCACCTTCTGAAACAAGAAGTTCTGGTCCTGGAGGTATAATATCAATCACTTCACGCTCATCTAATGCATCTACTATAGTGATTTCGTATCCCCCTTTTTCTTTTCGTATGATTTTTTTGACTATACCTGCTGCTGTAGCATTATAAACATTATTATTACTCTTGCTCCCGTCAAGATAAATCTGGCCCCTTCCCCTGTTCCCGCCTACATATATAGGATATTTTAAGAAATGAATATCTCTTTTACTAGCGGGATCCGGGGAAAGAATAGGAAACGTGATTTCATTATATTTCTGACCAGGAACAGGGCCTACTACAAGAATATTTTTTTTTGTAGGGCGATAGTTTTGAAAAGACAGATTGCCTATCTTCTCTTTAATCTCAGGCGAAATACGATCGGGGGGTGCCAATTCAAAACCTTCCGGTAAAATAAGAACAGCCCCCACATTCAAAGTTCCCTTTTTACCATTAGCTAGAACTTGTTTCACTTGCATATCATAAGGAATTCGAACAACTGCTTCAAATACAGTATCAGGAAGTACCGCTTGTGGAACCTCAATATCCACGGGCTTATTAGCTAAATGGCAATTGGCACAGACAATACGACCGGTTGCTTCTCGGGGATTTTCATAACCCTGCTGTGCAAAAATTGGATATGCATTTGAAAAGGGTGCTCGAATTATTATATATATCATGACCGATATAGAAATGGATCGGGTAATCCCTTCCTTTATACAAGAAAAAGCATTTCTAGTTTGCATGGTCTAATCATTGATCCTGAAAATTTCTACAATAAGATTAGGTAGGTCACTCGCATAGTTCCCTATCCAAGGTGGGAACCCCTTTTTTATTTAACTTTTTTTTAAAGAGGGGAAAATGAAAAATTATCTTTTTTAGATAAAAACTTGAAATTCATTGAAGTAAATCGGTTTTTCTGTCAATCATTCATTGAATGATAAATCACTACAAGTGATGGAGATATGCGATTTAAATAACGGAAAATCCAATATTTTAAAATTGTATCTAAAATGACTGGAAAAGTGGACACAAGACCGGATATAATTTGATCATTTTGAGCAAATCCAAAATCTTTATAAACGAAGCCAAAAAGTAGTTCCCACCCATGGGTTGAATGGAATCCTATACATAAATCAGTTAATAAAAGAATAGAAAAAGCTTTTATTGTGTCACTTAAATTATATATAAATTCTCGAACCAAAGAGTTAATAAGAACAAGTTCTTGATTACCAAGAATAGAATAACCGCTTAGAATAAAGAAACAAATTATATTTGTGGAGAAGTGCAAAATCGTATTCATACGATCTTCATTGTGTGTTTTGATTAATTGGATTGTTTCTTTATAAATTCCAGTACGAAGGTTTTGTATATATGTTTTCGGACATTCCTTTAACATGTCATCTAAGAAAAACAGTTCCTCTAATTCTATGAATTTGTTTAGAATACTCTTTTCTTTAATATCATTCAAGAAAATTTCGGATTGACTAGTATTCCACCAATTAATAAACCAAGATTCCAGACTTTTCTTAAATGTGAAAGAGATACACCAGGGCAAAAAGACTATAGATGTAAGATATAGAAGGGGAATGCTTTTTTTTTTTTTCATTTTTCGTCTTTAATGAACTTAACTTCATCTCTTTCGTCAACTCTATATGATAATAACTTTTCTATCAAGTATAAGCTTCATTACAAGTTATAGAGCTTCTAGATAAATTTAGATTGTATTTTATCATTTTTTTTTACTTAAACTTCGGAAGTTAGCCTTTGCCTTCTTTAATTGAGAAAAAAGAATACATAAATCGAATAAGAAATCGAAAGAATTCACAGTCAATTCCAATCCAATGAAGAAAAAAATATTGTTTCGAAAGGATATTAATTGCTAAGATTCGAAGAAAAAAGGATTCTTTTTAGAAATACACCAAGGAGCACTTCGAGTTATGACTATAATATTCAAATTTCGAAATCAAAAAATGTCCCATCTATAAAAATAAAAATTGAAATATTTTGCAAAAAACAGTTTTTTTTCAAAATATTTCAATCGGTACACTAAATAAATAGGACAATTCTGAAACTTTTTGTGCAATTTTATTTCTAGTTAAGTCCAATTTTCATCAATAAAGAAGCGGTACACCTAAAAAAAAAGATAATTCGCCAGCTCTATTTGCAATTTCTAGTGGAGTCAAATTATCTTCAATACGAGTCAAGGGAATAAACCCCTGTTCTATTGTTTCCATATAAACGAGACTCTCATAAGTAAGAGTACGAGTCAAAATACTTCGTTCTTGAACTCCTGTTATTATTCTGATAGATTTAATCTCGTTCATAGGTATTTTGAGAATAATACGACGATTTTTTCCAGGAAATCCCCAACGAAGAAAACATACTTCTTCTTTATTTTTTTTATCGAAGATATCAAAACCACCGCCAATATCCCACAAAATAATCCACCACAAATAAAAACTAATAAAGAGACCCCCAATTCCATAAAAAGCCATCGCGGCCCCTTGTGGAATAAATGGAAAATTACTAATTTCCTGAGAAAAAAGGAAAAGACCCATACCGAGATAACTGGAAATTGCAACCAACAATAACCCCAATGAACCTAAAAAAATGATAAAGGCTGAAAAGATATTGCTTATTTTTCGAGACTCTGTTATAGAATAGATCAGTACTTCTTTTGATCTTTTTTTTAAAATATTCATTACCCCCTCTTTTTCTTTTTAAGAATAATAATTGTGGAATAAAAAACCCCAGAATTTTACTTGTTTCTAAAGTAATTTTCATCAACTGGCGCTACTGAAATGTAAACCTTTAGGGGGAATTCATCCAATTGCTTCCAGCTCTAAAAAAAAGATCTATAATATTTTTCCCTACTTACCGCCGTATCTAAAAAATCTTGTTTTTTTGAACATAAAGAAATAAAGAAGCCATTGCAATTGCCGGAAATACTAGACCCACTAAAGGAACAAAAATGGAAGGAAAGTTTATCATAAATAAGGGTACCTCGATTTACTATTTGTACTATATCTATTTTTATTTTTGTCGATTTTTATTCTTATTTTTATTAAAAAAGACAGTCTATAATCACTAGAATTCCTATATCTTTATACTTAGTATATAGGAATTCTAGTGATTATAGCTAAGCCGATATATATCAGAATATACCCTTTTATGATTCTTAGTATTTTTTTATTATTCTTTTATTTTATTACTTTGATCCTGTATGTTTTGATTTTGTATTTCAATTCCATAATTTCTTTCCTTTTTAGTCAAAGAAAAGAAATTATGGAATTGCAATAACTCAGTTACAACTCCCTTTAAAAGATTACGCGGTACGATTGAATCAATTAAACCCTTATTGAATAAAGATTCAGCTACTTGTGAATCTTCGGGCACTGTCTTATTCAATGTTTGTTCAATTACTCTTTTACCAGCAAATGCAATATAAGCGTTTGGTTCGCCAATAATGATATCCCCCAACATGCCAAAACTAGCTGTCACCCCACCCGTAGTAGGAGATGTAAGTATCGATACATAGAATAATTTTTGAATTGTTTGATAATAATATAAAGCAGAAGAAATTTTAGCCATTTGCATCAAGCTCAAACTTCCTTCTTGCATACGCGCTCCTCCGGACGAACATACGAGAATAAGAGGTAAAAGTTGATTAGTAGCATATTCTACCAAACGGGTGATTTTCTCACCTACTACGGATCCCATGCTACCTCCCATAAACTTAAAATCCATAATACCAATTGCTACAGGAATACCATTTACTTGACCTGTCCCTGTTTGAACAGCCTCAGTTAATCCTGTTTTTCTTTGATAAGAATCAATACGATCTTTATAAGGTTCTTCTTCTGAATGAAATTCAATGAGATCCAGAGAAACCATGTCTTCATCCATAGGATTCCAAGTACCCGAATCAATCGAAAATTCGATTCTATCTGAACTGTCCATTTTCAAATGATATCCACAGTATTCACAAATATTCCTTTTTGATTTCCAAAATTTTTTATAATTTAATTCATAACAATTTTCGCATTCAATCCACAAATGCGTCAATTGTTCACTTTCATGGAGATTCATATAATTTTCTACTAGAGTGGAATCACTATCATTTGTATCATTCGTACTAGTTATTAAACTAAAACTAGAATTCTCACTTTCACTACAATTTCTGACCTTACCTAAAAAGTAACTATAAAAATAACTGTCATTATATTCGACTATATTACCAAAAATGCAACTATCAACACAGATTTGAGAATGAAAATAACTATCAATGCAACTATTAATATAATTGTTCCAACTAAAAGGAGTATCATACATGGAATGATCGTAATCACTCTTAATAACAGTATTCAGATAGCTAGAAAAAACCCTTAGAAAAGAATGATTGTTGTTAATCTCCAAAGTTTTATTTTCAATATCTAAATATATGGAATAACTGTTCTTCTTATTATCCCTAACTAAAAAAGTTTTATCAGATAGGAAATCCTGTATGTTATCGACACCTACTAAATAATCAAAAGAATTATAACTAGAATTATCACGATCATCCCACCTCTGAATTTTTTTATCTATATCAGTTAAAATTTTGGGTTCTTCGCTTAGACTGGTATTCTCAATAGGACCAAGACTCTCCATTGATTTACTTAATTCACACCTGTATTCGAACTTCCTATTAAGTAACTTAGAATTGAACCACCATTTTTCCATAGAGTTTTTTCCTGTATTTCCATAAAAAAAAATGTATAGTCATTGGATGAAAAATCAAATAATAGAAATATTCCATTTTGAATATTCTATCTCATTTATTTACTATCAAAAAAAAGTATATAAATCAAATAACTAGAATTAATAACTGAAAAAAATAAAGAGCGAGTCAATATTAAAAAGAAATAACAATAAAATAAGAAGAAATATGAAATAAAAAAATCACCTCATAGGGGGGAATCTATTTAAAAGTCCAATTACTATATTTAGTTACTCTTTTTTTTCCTATATTCTCTCTTTTATCTCTATACAATTTTTCATTTTTTTTGAAGATTTATGAAAATTTCATGAATTGTCTGACTATATAAAATTGCATTCTATGATTCTATATAAACAACAAGAAATAAAAAAATGAAGTATGAATATAACAAGAGAGCGGGGAGTTTTGTAAATCTATATACAAATAATCTACACCCCCTTTTTGATTTCATTAATTGAATTTCGTTTGTTGATTCGAGCTAAGTTCTATAAAAACACCTGCCTTTTTTGAAATATGCTGAACAGTTCCTGTAGGTTAAGCGCCCCTTGTCAAGGAAATGAAAGAATAACAGGAATATTGAAATAGGTTTAATTCTTTATAGGATCCACTTTCTGAAGATATCTTCCCTCTCTTTGGGGTCGAACATCCCTTAGCAACAATTCGATAAACAGCTCTTTGGGATAGATATAGATACCCCCCCTCCAAACGTACAGGAAATTTTTATCCCCGTACGGCTCGAGAATATCAAAAATTCTATGTATTTCGAAAATTATGATGTAAAATAGAGCAATAAAATCATCAAATCAATTAAACAATGACTGAAGTATTTTTCTTTCGTATTTTCTTTCTGAAAAAAAAAAACTCTTCCTATTTGTACCTCCATAACACTCAATTTGAAAAATTCTCAAAAAACTAAAAAGAAAACCAAGCAGCAGCTATTTCATTTATTGAGTGGTCTCTACTCCTCTTTCTTGCCCGTATTTCGTTTCTTTATCATTCATTTCTTTTTTCTAAAATTTTTGATAATAGAATTGATGATACAATTTGAAAATGGTATTTCCTTAATTCCCTGATTTTTTAGCTTTTCTTTGAATCTTTGGGTTTAGACATTACTCCGGGAATCTTCAATTTTTTAAAAAAATGGGAGCAACATACCTGTTTTTCTCTGAAAGAATCATAAAAAAAGTTAATTCCTGCGGATAAACTTTTTGATAAAAAAGCAATTTTACAAATTTCAACCATTTTTTTTGAACCTGGCTGAAATAAGATCCTTTCTATTTTTATAAAATAAACAGACTTATTAACTTTTTAGAATTTATTAAATTTTAGATACTTGCTCCCGAGAAATGAATAAATTCGAGTTCCATCATGTACTATTTACATCATTAATCCCTTTCCTGTCCCAAAAACAAAAAAAGGGGTCTAGTGGAACAGAACAAATGATGTCAAGTCAAGATCATGTTCGTTTGTAAAATACTAGAAAAAATGGCGGATATCAAAATCCACCCCTAATTTAATCATGTCTTTCAAGCCGCACGTTGCTTTTTACCACATCGTTTCAAACGAAGTTTTACTCTAACATTCCCTTAGCTTAGATCCAGTATGTAATTATCGAATCGTGAATAGTGATTGATTCATTCGCTACATAAGAATCTATCCTTTTTTTTACGTTTCGGTTTTTCTTATATATAATGAAAACCTTTTTAAAAGTAAAGACATAAATGAAAATGAACTTGATATTCTAGCAATATATTTTCTACTCTATTCTATTTTTATAATTTGTAAAGTAGAAAAATGATAATTTTTTTTTTCAAAAAAAGGAGGGTCCCTTTTAATTATGCGATACAATCTGTATTCAAATATGATATACATCCTAAATAGATATGCTCTGGGACGGAAGGATTCGAACCTCCGAATAGCGGGACCAAAACCCGTTGCCTTACCGCTTGGCCACGCCCCATTTTCCATTTTACATTAATAAAGACTATTATTGATATTGGTTGTTCGTCAATTCCAGTTCAAAAATTTCTATAAAAAAAAAATTTTGCGACTAGTATTTTATATGCGTATCTACATATCTATCTATATCTATAAATGGATATAGATAGATAGGATAAAACTAAATTGATTGATCATTACATACAATTCAATTAAGATATTATATAGAAGGAAGTATGATTTCTTCAATTTTTTTGATTTCAGAATAAAAAATATTTTGAAACTGGAAAAGTTCAAATAAAAGAAGGATTCTCGAGATTCTTATCTTATTTGATTCATTTTTTTACTTTTATTCATAACTCTTTATTTTCCTTTTTATTGTATTATGTATATAATGCAATAAAATTGAAAATTAGAATGAAAAAAAAAAAACAAAAATAACTTTTATTTTTTTTAAAGAACAAAATGTTTGTTATGCTTAATATCTTTAGTTGGATCTGTATTTGTATTCACTCCGTCCTTTATTCCAGTAGTTTTTTTTTGGAGAAATTGCCCGAAGCCTACGCTTTCTTGAATCCAATTGTGGATATTATGCCAGTAATACCCGTACTATTTTTTCTTTTAGCTTTTGTTTGGCAAGCTGCTGTAAGTTTTCGATGATATTTTTAATTTGAATAATGTCGTAAAAAAATTCAGAATTTTTCAGAAAACTAAAACTCGAACATTTTAACAATTTATAAGATCAGATAAGTCTTACAGTGTGACTTCTGGATTCCAATATTGAAATTTTTCAATATATAGGAAAAAAAGGGACCTTCTCATCATTTACGTTTTTTGAATTGAAAAAACCTAATCCGATTATTCGATTGGAACCCCTCACCAATCGAATACCTAGATTACAGAAAAAAAGGATTTTTGGTCAAAAGAATTATTGATAATTTGTAATAAAATAATCTACTCTTACTATCAATTCATTTTCGAAACTCATATATATATATCTCCTCATATCCTAAAAAAACTTCATTTTTTAGAAACTTAGTATCTTAGTATTAAAAGAAACAAAATATGTTGTAATATAAGAGAATCTATTCTCTTTCTTTGTCGTTTTTTAATTATCTTGGAGATTTCATAATGCTTACTCTAAAACTTTTTGTTTATACGGTAGTGATCTTTTTCGTTTCTCTTTTCATCTTCGGATTCCTATCTAACGATCCAGGACGTAATCCAGGACGTGAAGAATAGAATAAGAAAAAAGTGGATTCTGTGTTTTCTTGCTTGTGCGGAATTTTGAAATATTTTTAGGATTTTCTCTATTTTAACATCTTTAACTAGTAAATAAAAAAAACAAGTTCAAAAAAAAATACCAAATTATCAACGGAAAGAGAGGGATTCGAACCCTCGGTACAAGAATTTGTACAACGGATTAGCAATCCGACGCTATAGTCCACTCAGCCATCTCTCCCCAATTGAAAAAAAAAAGAATTACTTTGTTTATGTTATATCACATAAACAAGAAGAACAAAAAGGGAGCTTAAAAAAAAAAGAGACTTGCTTTTTTTTTATTCTTTTTTATCTTATCTATCTTTTTTTTATTATTCTATATATTTTAGTTTTCTTTTTTTCTTTTTATACAGCCAATGAGCCCGGCCAGTACCTAGTCGGGCTCTTTTTCTTTTATTCCCATGAATATTGAAGAAAAATTCTTTATTTGAATATATTTTATTCGAAAAAAAAATATTTGTAAAAATATTTGTAATTAAAAAAAAAATAAGAGATACGGATAGATTCCTATGAGATAAAACCAAAATAAGATAATATAAAAATGTTCTCTTTTCTTACTCCCTCTCTTTTTTCTGGTAACGTAAATTGTATATATATATAACCTTCAGCAAAATAAAAAAATGAAAATTATCCCGTTTTTCAAATTTCATTAGAAGATTCTCTAATGAAACATGTCAATACTCGACTTATTAGAATATTATGCCTCCCATTTCTTTATTTTGTCTGATTGCTTTGTTCAACAAAAGATACAATAATGATATTGTAGCGGGTATAGTTTAGTGGTAAAAGTGCGATTCGTTTCAAGGACCCCCCAAAAGTTAAGGGATCCCCCATTTGATTCATATGCCGATCAAAAACTTTATTTTTTACTTAAAGGGACTCCTTTATACCCCTCGATGAATTATTTGCGGTATAATATACATTATTGTAATTTGTATACAAGAAGAATCAAATCGAATTTGACAAATTGAGTTTTAAAATTATGAAACATAAGTTTTTGGAATTGGATCTATAATCCGAATTTTTTGAGTATTACTAAAGGATCTATGGAGAGAAATATACAAAGTTTCTTTCTAATCGTAACTAAATCTTCCATTTTTTTGCATAGTAAAAATTGAAGCAAAATAGCTATTAAACGATTCTTTTAGTTTACTAGAGACATCGACATTTTTTTAGCTCGACGGAAATTTTCTTCTTTTCCTAAAGATTTTCTGAAATAGAAATAGAGAACGAAGTAACTAGAAAAAAAACATAGATTGTTAGAATATTGCTCTTCTAGAGGGATCATCTAAAAAGCAAGATATTTGAAACCTATTCATACAAAAAGGCTGACATAGATGTTATGGGTCAATTTTTTTTATTGTCCATCTCTTCATTCCGTAAAGGAGCCGAATGAAACAAAAGTTTCACGTTCAGTTTTGAATTAGAGACGTTAAATCAAAATGATGAATCAACGTCGACTATAACCCTTAGCCTTCCAAGCTAACGATGCGGGTTCGATTCCCGCTACCCGCTTCTATTTTATTCTATTTAAATCTATCTTTTTTCTTCGAGAATGAATCTAGAATTCTTAAAGAATTTGTCAATTCTTCATTTTCATTTCTTAATTTAGTTTTAGTTATATATATTCAATTATATTCAATTGATTTTTCTTTTTTATTTTTTTTTTCTTTTATTCTAAATATTTGATTTATTTTATTTTTATAATTTCTAGAATTCTTTATATTTGTTTGATTCTTTAATCTTTTTAATAAGGTTTAGTTAAAAAGGTTAAAGAATCAAATATAAAATAGAAGCGTCCATTGTCTAATGGATAGGACAGAGGTCTTCTAAACCTTAGGTATAGGTTCAAATCCTATTGGACGCAAGTTGTTTGCATATCTAATTTCAACCTTGTCCTTCTATTTTTTTTGATTTATTACATTTTGATTCGAATTCATTATATATAATATTCAAATGAAATAAAAACATATTAAAAGATACTAATTATAAAAATTGGAAAATTGAATTACAAAATTATTTAATGATTCATCAATTTTTTTCTACTTGTTCCTGGAATAAAAAGAGTTCCATCTGTTCTTTAATAGCGTCCTTTAAAAGGGCTTCTGCTTCCCCAGTGAATGTCTTGGTAGAAGATATGATTTCTTTGAATTGAGGTTTATTCGTCTTTAAGTAAGCACGTAACTCAACAAGAAATTTCCTTACCTGTCCAATTTCTAATGAATCAAGATAACCATTCGTTCCGGTATAAATAGTTACTATCTGTTCTTCCACAGTAAGAGGAGCTGATTGGGATTGTTTAAGCAACTCGCGCAATCGTTGACCTCTTGCTAATTGATTTTGAGTAGCTTTATCTAGATCAGAAGCGAATTGTGCAAAAGCTTCTAATTCTGCGAATTGTGCTAATTCCAATTTTAATTTACCAGCTACTTGTTTCATGGCTTTGATTTGAGCCGCCGATCCAACTCTGGAAACTGAAATACCAACATTAATAGCGGGTCTTATTCCAGCATTGAATAGATCGGCCGATAAGAATATTTGGCCATCTGTAATGGAAATTACATTCGTAGGAATATAAGCTGAAACATCTCCCGATTGAGTTTCAACTATTGGTAAAGCAGTCATACTTCCTTCGCCTAACTGAGAACTTAATTTAGCGGCTCTTTCCAAAAGACGCGAATGTAAATAAAAAACATCCCCTGGATAAGCTTCGCGACCTGGTGGTCTTCGTAATAGAAGAGACATTTGCCGATAAGCCTGTGCTTGTTTGGAGAGATCGTCATAAATGATTAAAGTGTGACGTTCACGGTACATAAAATATTCAGCCAGAGCTGCTCCTGTATAAGGCGCGAGGTATTGTAATGTAGCTGGAGAATCCGCTGTTTCAGCTACTACAATAGTGTATTCCATTGCTCCTCTTTCTTGTAAGGTAGTCACCACTTGAGCCACAGAAGATGCTTTTTGACCAACAGCTACATAAACACATATTACATTTTGTCCCTGTTGATTGAGAATTGTATCTGTGGCTACTGCTGTTTTACCTGTTTGTCTATCTCCAATAATTAATTCTCGCTGGCCCCGTCCTATGGGGATCATCGAATCAATAGCAATAAGTCCTGTTTGGAGAGGCTCATATACCGAACGTCTTGAAATAATACCGGGAGCGGGAGATTCTATTAATCGAGATTCCGAAGCTGAAATTTCTCCTCGACCGTCAATTGGTTTAGCCAGGGCATTTATAACACGACTCAAATAAGCTTCACTTACAGGTATCTGAGCAATTCTTCCTGTTGCTTTTACTGAACTTCCCTCTTGTATCAGCAAACCATCACCCATTAATACAACACCAACATTTTTTGATTCCAAATTCAAAGCAATGCCTATAGTACCTTCTTCAAATTCCACCAATTCACCCGCCATTACTTCATCAAGACCATAAATACGAGCAATACCATCGCCTACTTGAAGTACGGTACCAGTATTTACAATTTTTACTTCTGTATTATATTGCTCAATGCGTTCACGGATAATTTTACTAATTTCATCTGCACGAATGGTTACCATGAAAATATCTTAAATTTATTTTTTATAAGAAAAAAATGATGCCTATACTCTATTGTATAATAGAAAGCCTAATCAGTTATTTTTTTATTTCATCATCCCAAACATGCCAATATTAGCACTAACAGTACGTAAATGTAACTCGTTGTTCAAGCAACTATTTAGAGTTCCTAGAGCTCCCTGTAAGGCTTGTTGTAAAACCCGCTGTCGAACTTGATTAATAACTCTTTGTTGTTCAAAATCAATAGCTTCGTTTTTGTAATTTTCTAATTGTTCCAAAGTCGTATAAATTGAATTAATTAAATTCAATTTTTCTCGTTTGATCTCAGAATAGCCATTCACCCGAAACAGATCTGCTTCTGTTTCAACTTTCCTTAAGCGGGCCTGGGCTTTTTCGAGCTGTTCAATGGCGTTTTCCTGTAATTCTTCTGAGTTTCGAATAGTTCTCCAGATTTTCTGTTTTCGATTATCTAATAAATCACGTAATGAAAGTAGACTCTCTTTCCATCCATTTCAAAATGTCTATGATCTCTTCCCGAACCAAACATGAATCTTTCGATTCATTTGGCTCTCACACTCAATTACTTATCGGAAATTTACCAATTTTTTATGTAATGAGCCTATCCTCTCTTCTCTATTCAAAGTGAAAACAATTACCAATATAAGACTAGAATATTCGGAGGACTCTTTTGACCAAACAAATATATGTCAACAAAGTTGTTTTTTTATTCAAATCCAAAGACTTCTTTTGAATTTATACATAGGTCATCCATCGATTACGCATCGTACAAAGGGGAGGTTTAAATTCACCCGTTTTTTATTTCTCGCCATAAATAGGATTCAAGCCATTTTTTTTATCGACATGAGTGTTTTATATCGAAAAAAAATCGAATAATTTTTTTGAAACCGTTTCCTTTCTGTATTAATATAGCGGTAGAAAGAGTACTACACTGCGTATAGACTTCAAACTCTTTTTAACCATGGTAATAGTCCAAAATTTTTGGTAAATAGAGAATCAAAGTGGATTACCAATAAAGCGCGAAATGCTATGGTTCTTTAAGATTTTTCTTAATTTATTCAAAAAAGAAAATGAATTCAGAAGTAATTCGCGGGATTCTGCACATTTTCTTAATTCTAACTAAACTAAAAAGTGCAGTTTGGTTAAATCCAATTTATTCTTTGAAATAAACAACTCGCACACACTCCCTTTCCAAAAAAAACCAGTAGACCTAACACTACACTAAGATTTATTGGATTTGTTGCTAAAATATCGGTATTAAACACGAAACTTCCGGCGGATGGCCAGGAGCCCAAACAAAGGAAAGAATCGGTTATATTTTTCATATGATCTCATCTCCTCTTATGAATAGACTAATTATCTTTCTAATATTCCTATTAGATAGATAATATAATAATCTAATTGGAATATATAATTATAGAATTTGATATAATTTGGATTGGTCAATCAATTGGAAGATTCCCTAAAAGAATGATACTTCTTAGAATTAGATACCAGTTCTTTTATCAATTGCAAAATCTATCTAGTTTGAACACTTTCAAAAAATTATCTTAAAAGAAATAAAATAAAAGAGGGGTTCATTGGACTAAACAAAAAGAAGAAAGAGGGTGAATAAGTATGTGAATACCTTTCAATTAGTCCTTCTCCTGTGTTCTTATCCGAACAGATAAAGAATTGTAGGAGTGAATTATTAATATAATTCGAAAAAGGAAGTCCACATATGTATTTTTATCTTTTTAGGATTAAACAAAAGGATTAGCAAATAAAAGTGCTAATGCTACAACCAGCCCGTAAATTGTTAAAGCTTCCATAAAAGCCAGACTAAGTAATAAAGTACCACCGTATTTTTCCCTCTGCCTCTGGTTGTCGTGCAATCCCCTCTACAGCTTGCCCTGCGGCAGTGCCTTGACCAACCCCAGGTCCAATAGAAGCAAGCCCTACGGCCAATCCAGCAGCAATAACAGAAGCGGCAGAAATAATTGGATTCATGAGAATTTCCTCGTAACCTACATATAAAAGAAAGAAATAGTTAATGATATAATCGACTAATAAATTCTGACTTCATTTTTCAATTACCAAGACTTTTTCAGTTAAAGTAATTAATAAAAATAAGAATTAAAAATTGAAAATAATAGTTATTAAACGAATTACTTCGAGATTTCTTTTTTCGTCTCGAACTACATAGTTTTGGGGGTGAATCTGTATAATCTTTGTTCTTCTCTTACCTTAATTTTGGAATCATTCTTTGAATTCTTCGTTTTTTTATACAATTTCTTTAGTTTTTTAATTTTCAATTCACAATTAGAGCTGAAACGCAAGGACTTTGCTTTTCTATCCCTATAGAAATTGACAGTAATAGCGAGGCCTTTTTTATATAGAAAAGATTAGTTATTTCAGATATATGGTTAGTTCATATAAAACTAGTTCATCTATAATATCATATCACATATACATAGGTTTCTTCTATGCTGTAAACTAATTTTCTTTGTGTTTTAGATTCAATCGAAATTGAAATTCATTCTTTGAAACCTAAAAAACCTTGACTGATCCCCTCACTTCTATTTTTTTTATCATGTTTTTTTTTAAGCTCCCCTTCCCTCTTTTCTTATTCTCTTATCCCATATGGATACAATCAATCTAAATAAATTCATTCGATTTCATTAATGTTTCAAAGAAATATAGGAAATTGGGTGATCTAAATGTTTTTAATTATCTTTTGATCAATTGTTGAATTAAATGTGAATCAAACGAGAATCTACTAACATTCTATATAGTATCTTTTTATCACACATTGTAAACGTAAATATCATACAGAATTCTAATTCTAGCTATTCATTTTTTTTGAATATCCAAACTAATATATACTAATCGAATAGATCTATCTATATCTATCTATATATCTATAGATAGATGTTTATTTTGTAGATTCTATTGAGCCACAATATATGTGTGGCAAGCTAAACAAAAAAGACTATTTTTGAGAAAACTAGTCAATGATGGCCTTCAATGGATTCACCTATATAAGCCGCAGCTAAAGTAGCAAAAATGAGAGCTTGAATACCGCTTGTGAATAATCCAAGGAACATGACAGGTATAGGAACTACTAAAGGTACTAAAGAAACAAGAACAACAACTACTAATTCATCAGCTAATATATTTCCGAAAAGTCGAAAACTAAGGGATAAGGGTTTTGTGAAATCTTCTAATATGTTAATCGGTAAAAGGATTGGAGTTGGTTGGATGTATTTACTAAAATAAGCTAATCCTTTTTTTGAAAGACCCGCATAGAAATATGCAACTGATGTAAGTAAAGCTAATGCAACGGTAGTATTTATATCATTTGTGGGTGCAGCTAACTCCCCATGAGGTAATTGGATGATTTTCCAAGGTAAAAGAGCCCCTGACCAATTAGAAACAAAAATAAATAGAAACAAAGTTCCAATAAAAGGAACCCACGGACCATATTCTTCTCCAATCTGAGTTTTGCTCACGTCTCGAATGAATTCAAGAACATATTCAAATAAATTCTGACCGAAAGTGGGAATGGTTTGCAGATTTCGAATAACTAGAATGGCTGAAACCAATAAGATAGCAATTACAACCCAAGAAGTAATAAGTACTTGGGCATGTACTAGGAAACCCCCTATTTGCCAATAGAAATGTTGACCTACTTCCACAGCAGATATATCGTATAATCTTTTTAATGTGTTGATAGAGCATAATAAAACATTCATATTGTCCTGTCCTCTAAAAAAAGAAGTTGAAAAAAGGGAATTATTTTTATTCAAACATCTCCTTTCCCTTTTGATTTGTCTACTTTCATTTTTGATTTTGAATACCGATACTAATTACATAAAATTTTTGTTTGTTTTCTATTTTCATTTTTGTGCAATTTCTTACTAGTATAGTAAGCGATTCCATAAATCTATGAACCCCTCGAAGCAAATTCAAGAATTTTTTATCTTATTATTAATCAAGAATTTCGTATATATCTAGACCGACCCTCACAAATTGCAAAAACTAATTTGTTAAGAATTAATCGAATTGAGGCTATAGCATCATCATTAGCTGGAATTGAAATATCAGCGAGGTCCGGGTCACTATTTGTATCAATTAAACAAATTGTTGGAATTTCCAAAGTTATACATTCTCGAAGAGCCGTATATTCTTCTTGTTGATCGACGATTATTACAATATCTGGTAAGCCCTTCATATATTTAATGCCGCCAAGATATGTTTCCAATTGAGCTAATTGTCTCTTCAATATAGCGGCATCTTTTTTTGGAAAACTATGAAATCTCCCCGTCTTTTGTTGCATTCTCAAGTCCCTGAACTTTTGAAGTCGTGTTTTTGTAGTATACCAATTCGTTAACATACCGCCGAGCCATTTTTTATTAACATAATGACACCGAGCTCTTATTGCAGCCCGCGCTACTGAATCAGCTGCTTTTTTTTTTGTACCAACAATTAAGAATTGTTTTCCCCCACTTGCTGCATCAAAAACTAAATCACAAGATTCTGATAAAAACCGAGCAGTTCTAATAAGATTTGTAATATGAATACCCTTACGCTTTGCAGAAATATAAGGTGACATTTTAGGATTCCATTTTCTAGTACCGTGGCCAAAATGAACACCAGCTTCCATCATCTCTTCCAAAATTATGTTCCAATATCTTTTTGTCATTTATAATTATCCCCACACTTTTCTTTCATTTCCAAATAGAAATTAGATCAATTTTTTGAAATGAAAGAAAGAGACCCAGTATACTGAAATAGAAAAAAATAAGTGTTCCGAAGGAACCTTCTCTTCTACTGAAAATTTGCCGTTGATAAAAAAAAGATCGGGCCATTTTTTCTATTTCATTGAATATGATTCGTTTATTTATTATGTTTCTTTTATTATACAAAATATATACAAAATAAAGTGACCGGAGATGAATACGACCTTAAGAATCATTATTTTAGGAATTCTTAAATCCTAGATTATTTTGATGTATCACATAAATTCTTTTTTTTGTTTCCGGGGTAATCTTGTTATATTGCCTTTGCTTTGAACGGTATATTATTCTTTTGAATCCAGTACCAACTGGCATCATTCCCCCTAAAACAACGTTCTCTTTCAGACCTTTCAACCAATCTATGCGACCCCGGAGAGCGGCTTTTGATAAAACTCTAGCAGTTTCTTGAAAACTTGCTTCAGATATGAAACTTTGAGTATTCAAAGATGTTTTTGTTATCCCCAATAATAGAACTCGATAGCAGATCGACTCTTCTAAGGAACGCCCAGCTCGTTCGGCCCGCAACAATCCAATTAGTTCGCCAGGCAAAAAAACATTAGACATTCCATCTTCTGAAACCAATACTTTTGATGTTATTTGACGCACAATAATTTCTATATGTCTATTATGAATGTGAACTCCCTGGGATCGATAAACTTTTTGAATTTGATTAACCAAAGAAATACGACTTTGCGCTATAGTTAGCTCAGCACTAATGAAGAATCCCCAAGGAATGCCAAGAATTCTTGTTATACGCCCATTCCAAGTATCCACTCTCTTTTCTAGGTTTATGGATATTGAATCAATCGAACGAACTTCCAATACCTGTTCTACTTTTGGAAGACCTTGTGTTATATCACCTGATCTCGATTTTTGATATATAAATGTAACTAATATATCTCCTTCAGAAAGTATTTCTCCATAATGACCATGAACAGTTGTTCCAGGAGTCGCCAAATAAGGGTTAGCCGATCTTATTCCTACAGAATCCATTTGAACAGTTAGAATTTGACCCGATTTAAGGTGTGGTTCATTTTTCGTTTGAACTATACATACATTTTCGCAAATAAATTGACCAAGACTTATTATGGGAAACGTTTTTTTTTCACAATAATTATGATGGAAAAAATGCCAATTCAAATAGAATGGATTTAAAAGGATGTTACTAGATAGATCAGATTTATAAATGATCTCGTTTTCGTCTATTAAATAATATTTTAATACTTGAAAAGTTTCTTTTAATTTGTCAAGTTGCCCGTTTTTATTTATCGAGATCTGATTATTAGTAATTAAAAGGTAAAAATAAAAATGGGCAACTTGAAGGGCTATTCCTAAAGGACCTAACGAATTTTGAATTGGAATCAGAGGATCTCTTTGAATTGGATTTATTTCTTCTTTTATCCCATTGTAATATTTTCCATCGTGGAATGATCGTATTTGAAAACAATTCGATGATGACAAAATTATTAAAGATCGGCATTTCTCATTTCTATTCAACAACATATGAATAGTTCCATGATTTTGACTAAGTGATTGTTGAACTTTTTCCCTCGGATCTATAAAAAAAAATGGATTGATGTTGGTCCAGTCCGACTCATTATCCAAGATAAATCTTGAACCGAGCGGATCTTTCCTTTTTCTTATATATGAAATATGGGATTTTCCTAAGTCCATTTTTAAGAAATATCTAACCAAACCTTTTATACTTAGTTCAACAAAAGAAGCATGCCCTTTTTCGATAGAAGACAATTTTTTGTCTTGATCCCAATTTAAGACTAAACAAGTCCGAACTAATTGAATACTTGTATTAGAATTAGAAATTCCCCGAATTGATTTTCCATTTCCAGAAAGAATATAATGAATAATTTGAAGTTCCAAATTATCTCTTTCTTGTAACATATCTTGGGAAAAAAATTGGATTAAATTGATCCTATCTTCTATTTCATATAAAATGACCGGTCGAACCAAAACAAAATACTTTTTTTTCATAATTGTGATCCATTGAGCATAGATCCAATTTTTCATTTTTTTTTTTGATCCTTTTGAATTTTTTTTTACCGTTCTCGGTGGTATCAACATGGCACTGTGCCGGGATATCTTATCCATTTCTCCGGGAAAATAGATATTCCCGGAAAATATTTTTAATTGAATCTTTTTTTTTTTCTTCTCCAATCGAACCAACCCGCTTACTTGACTTCTTATATTTACAGTGATTGGTGTATCTACTTCAATAATACTATTGTTCCGTACCATTATGGAAGAAAATTCTGGTAAAATATACACTTCTTCGGGAATGAAAAAAAATTGATCTACTTTAATTTGGTATTTTGTCTTAAATTCTTGAATTCCTGGATACTCGATTAAAAAATCCTCTTTTTTAAAAATGTAATTTATATCAATAGTCCTATATTTAGTAATACCCGAGCTCTGTGTTCGGTATTGAGGATCATCGAAATAAGCAAAAATACTATTTCTACGAAAAATACCATGGATTGGTATTTCAATCGAGATACTGGAATCTAACATTAGTGCTTTGTCTCGTTCTTGAATCGATTGGAATTGAAATGGAATAATGAATCGATTTCTCCGCCTCTTTGCTAATAAATCCGTAGTATCGTGAAAAATAGCAGGATGTGTAAAATGACAATGATCTTTACATAGGATTTGATTATTTTTTGAATAATCTGAAATCCTTCTTTCTTTTTTTTCAGAAGGAGTGAAACGAAACAAATTATGTCTTACTTTATTATTACTTGCTAAATGGTTACAAATATCTCTTTCTCCTGTAGAAAGATAATGAATGTTCAATTGATCTTGATCTTTTCGGGTTGAAAAAGAGACTGAAGCGGATCTGTCTGATTTTCCTGATAAAATCCATAAATGACTTGTTTTTGGTAAGATATGGACATTACTATATTTAAATTCTGATGCATGATACACATCCGTACTCCAATGCATTTCTCCTTCTAAGTCAGAATAAACATGTTTTCGAACTTTTTCTTTTAAATTAAAAGTATATGTTCCTGCGAGAATCTCGGCAATCACTTGTTCTGATTTTACATATTGATTATTTTGAACTAATAGAAAACTTTTTGGTGGAATAGTCACATTATGTATAATGTCACCATTTTCAATACTAACATACAAGTCTATATAACATAGAAAAGCAGGATGCCCGTGACGTGTACGTGTAGGATGAACCAAATCCTCATTGAATTTAATTTTTCCATTATAAGGTGCTCGCACCTGTTCGGCAGTCCCCCCTGTGAATACTCCGCCAGTATGAAAAGTTCTTAATGTTAATTGAGTGCCCGGTTCTCCAATGGATTGGCCCGCAATAATACCTACAGCTTCTCCTAATTCCACCAAGTGACCTTGAGTAGGACTTTGACCATAACACAATCGACAGATCCAAGATGTATTCCTACAGGTAAAAGGAGTTCGTATAGATATTGGTTGTGTTTGAAAGGTTTTCAATCGATTGAAAAGTCCAATTCCAATATCTTGATTTCTAATGGCAATGCATCGTGAACCTCTGTATATATCGTCTGCTAATACACGACCAATTAATGTTTGTGTCCAACTACTTTCCGGCATCGTTTCATTCTGGGTATTTACTGAAATTCCTCGAATGGTACCACAATCTGTTCGACGTATAACAATATGTTGAACCACTTCAACAAGTCTACGTGTAAGATATCCAGCATCTGATGTTCGTACAGCAGTATCTACAACCCCTTTACGAGCTCCGTAGCAAGAAATTATATATTCTGTTAAAGATAGCCCTTCGCGTAAATTGCTTTGAATAGGTAAATCAATCATTTGTCCTTGTGGATCCGACATTAATCCTCTCATACCTACTAATTGGTGTACTTGAGATGCATTTCCTCTAGCTCCCGAAAAGGACATTATATGGACTGGATTAAAAGGATCGGTCATTCTAAAATTAGGATTCATTTCTTGTCGAAAATATTCACTTGTAGCATACCATATCTCAATGGATTGGCGTAATTTTTCTACTGCATGTACATTTCCATAATGATGCTGTTTTTCCAAAATCAAATTTTGGTGTTCAGCATCTCGGACTAGCCATCCTTTCGAAGGTATTGTTAAAAGGTCATCAATTCCTAATGAAATGGATGTAGCCGTAGCTTGGCGGAATCCCAGAGTCTTGACTTGATCCAGGATATGTGATGTATATGCCATTCCGAAGTGATCTATTAATCTGCTAATAAGTCGTTTAATGGCAGTTCCACCTATCACTTTATTGTGAAACATTAGATTGGTCCGTTCTGCCATAAGTACCTCCCTATTCCACTCAGTGGGATTCATTCAGTTCAACAATGGATTTGAGTCAATGATTGAAAAACTGCCTTTTCTTTATCTTAATTTGTGTAGAAATTGAGAAATTAAAAAACTAAGATCCTTGTTAAATGTTAAATCATGAAGATTTGAATTTACACCAGTATCATAAATTTGTTTATCTTAGATACAACCATCTATATGATTAGATACCATATGAATAGGCTCGGCAAAAACCTTGTACAGCTTCTTCGATTTCTCGATAAAAAGAAATATGACCTACGTTGGTTCGAATGTAAATAGAACGAATTTGTTTTTTTGTACTTCTTACTACTAGATAATGCCCATAAATTTCATGATAGGTGCCTAAAGATTCATAGTGAACTTCGATAGGAACTTCTCTTGACGAAATAATGCGTAGATCTAGTCGCCACCGGAGCCACAAAGGACTATCGAAGGTTATTCTTTTCTGTTGATAAGCTCCAATTGCATCATAGGAATTCCAAAAAAAAGGTTCTTTTTTTTTCGTATACTTATAGTTTTTTTGGGGAATTCTTTCATTTTTCAAATTTCTGCAATTACGTGGATTATACCTATTTGAAGAAATACCCCGACGATTCCCATTCGTTAATATGTAAAGTCCAATAAGCATATCTTGAGTTGGTACAGAAATTGGATCCGCGATAGCTGGAGACAAGAGGTTTGTATGAGAAAACATAAGTAAACGTGCTTCTGCTTGAGCTTCTAAGGATAAAGGCACATGAACAGCCATTTGATCGCCATCAAAGTCTGCATTGAATCCCTTACAAACTAATGGATGCAAACAAATAGCACGCCCCTCTACTAAAATGGGTTGGAATGCCTGTATACCTAATCTATGCAGAGTAGGTGCTCTATTTAGCAATACGGGATGTCCCTGCATAACTTCTTGAAGTATTTCCCATACAATCGGTTCTTTTTGCCGAATTTTACTCTTAGCAATTCCTATGTTGGAAGCAAAATGTTTTCGAATTAGATCACGAATTAGAAATGTCTGGAAAAGTTCTATTGC
>NW_028196775.1:70000-107500 GCF_037176805.1 Vigna unguiculata
TACTTTTCCAAATTAATCCCGCGGATATATATAATTCAGCAGAATATGTAAGTGATTCATATACAGCATCTTTTTCGTTTATCAAGGGTTCTAATAATTGATATGTTTCGGCAAATAATTGAAATTCAATTTCTTGATCTGTATCCTCAATTTTTGGAAACTTAAAAAGCCCTTCTGTTAAGCCCCGATCAATGAACCTACAAAACCCTTCAAATTGTATCTGATTCAATCCAGGTAGTGTAGACATTTCTTCATTTTCACTCCCAAGCATTTTCAATTTCCCCGTGAATTTTATCGAAAAATATTCCACGATTTGCTGTCATGCTTCATCAAATCACATGAATCCATTTAGCAATATTGGAATTTCTATTCTTTATACTGAATTACATGAAATCTTACCTAATCCCGTGTATCAAATATTTCTTAGTGTATGAAATACCTATTATGAAAAGAGAAAGAAATATTAGAATTTGATACTCAACTTCGAAGGAATTTGCAACAAAACAAACAGATAGAATCGAAAGTCTAATCTAAAAAAGGATTGGAAATTTCTACGGGCATTTCAATATTTTTTTTAGGAATCTAAAAAAATGCATTTCATTTCTATCATTATTATGATATTACATATTCAAATTCAATTGGATACAAAAAAAAATCCATTCGAAATTGTCAAGAAAAGATATATTTTGAAGTGAAGTATTTTGGAGAGAATTGGGGAGAATATGATTAGAGTATGTTATGTGTAATGTAATAAGGCTTGTATTTTTGAAACATGCATATATTTAACTGCAGCTATAGATCTGTCTCTAACTTTATTGCAGTCATATTTGTTCAGGATAACAAACACATAACATGTTGTGTGAATTTTTACAAATTTTCTATTGAAAATTGTAAAAAAAGAATAAGCACGATAATTTCTTGAAAATACCGTATAGTATTGGTATTCTATATCTATATAGATATGGATAAGATACTCGATTAGATAATATCTGTGTAACAGATCAAATTGATATTCTAGGGTTTACATATATTGAAAGTTGCTGTTATAATTAGAATGAACAAAGTTAAAAAAAAAAGCAATATTGATTGGTTATGTATCAATTTTTATTTTCTGATCTCATTAAGAAAAAAAAATTTCTATTCAAATATTCAAGAATAATTCATAAAAGAATAGTTAACGGTTGCGATTTGTCTCAAGATTGTTTTTCAATTTTTCAATAGAAAGAAAAGGGGGGAGTATTCTCAAAAACTTCATATCTATATTTTTATTGGCGGCATGGCCGAGTGGTAAGGCGGGGGACTGCAAATCCTTTTTCCCCAGTTCAAATCCGGGTGTCGCCTGATCGATAAGAAACTGTAAATGAAAGATTATATTACGTTTTTTTAGAAAACTTTTTTTCCAACAGAAGCAAGCGAGGGAAAAGGAGTCTTGAGAATTGCGTTTGATTCGAAATTATAAGCATCAGTAGCTTAAAAAATGTTGTAAATATTTTTGTCTCGAATTCAAGGAAAGATTCTAGTAGTGAAAAGGAATCCATAAATTTAGAAATGATAGTTCGTTCACTACACAACTATTGTAGTGTCTGTCTCCTGACTGGGTCTTTTATTAGATTGGATTAAGAATAAGTCGGATAGGAAAGTCCATTTTTAGGTAGAGAAAAGGCAGAAGAAAAACCTTCTATACAGACTAATTTAAAGTTTATGAGTGCTTCCACATTTTATCAATATTATTTATTTAGATCAATTCTATTTAATAGCTTTAATTTAGCTAATTCGCTTTCGTAATATTCAAAAAAAGTATTCTTTAGATTTTCATATTCTATATTCTAATAAAATTAAAAAGTTTTGATTCTAAAATCGAATAGAAAAGAAAAAAAGTTTTTTTAATTATTTTAGAGAACGAATTGGGAGACATTTAAGGGACTATTTCAAATAGAAAGAAGAGTATAAGTATGCAAATGAATCTGTCTTGATTCTTTTTTTATGAAATCCTTAAGGAAATGATAAAAGAGAAATCTTAATATTCCCACCTGGTAGTAACATTCATTGACTTATAACTTCCTATAATTTTTTTATGTTTAATGTTTTATGATTTTACTAAAAATAATCAAAAAAAACTTTTTAGATGTTCTAATAACTAATAAATAGAATGAATTCTTGTTTTTCGTGAATGATGTTAGCCCAGAATCCTTTTTTTGACTCTGTAATAGCAATTCCACTATTATAGTATAGTATTTTTAGCGAATAATACAAAAAAAAGAATAGAATAAAAAATTTGAAAAAATAATGAAATAGTTCCTTCATATTTATAGAGATAGGAGACAAAATTTACATGGATATAGTAAGTATTGCTTGGGCTGCTTTAATGGTAGTTTTTTCATTTTCCCTTTCCCTCGTAGTATGGGGAAGAAGTGGGCTATAGGGATACTAAAAATTGAGTTAAGGGATCCAAGTAACCTTGTTGATTTCTACCTGAATTTTTGAATTTCGAAACTATTGAATGAAAATATTTCATTTAAACTAATACTAATTAATTGAGTTCAAATAGAAAATCTATCTTGATTCTATTATATTTTAGTAGTGTAATGTATTCTATGTATCTTATAGGAATTGAAAATACTCTTTCAATCAAACAAATATTTTCATTATTCCCATATTCCTATTTTGAGAAAAACAAGGGAATCAAAAAGAAGAAGAAATGGATTCCTATTCCAATCAAATTTTTCTTAAAATTTCTATTTCGATGAACTGACGCTTAACCTGGTTATATAGATATATATATATATGGAAAATGGCGGACCGTGTAATAACCATTCCTGTTTTTTTACCCCCTTTTTTTCCTAAGATACCGGAATTGTTTGTAAAAAGAATCTGAAAAAAAAAATTGGACGCAATTCTCAGATAGTAGAAATCAAATTGATTTCTACTATCTGGATTACGCTGATTGTACGATCATTTTTTTAAATCATTCATAAAAATGAAGAAATCATATTTCAGTGAAATTAGTCACTTTTACTTACCGTTTTTACATAAATTATAAGTAAAAAAGCAGTAGGAACTAGAATAAACAGTGCAGTAGCAATAAATGCGAGAATATTTACTTCCATAATCTTTATTATGTTCTATTTCTCTTAAATTTCTAAAAAAAAAATTCGGGATTTAATCCCATAGAAATGTTCAATCTTTCAACAATGGTATAAATTGGATTTCAATGATATCAAATCGGATCAATATCATGAATCACAAAATCTGAGCTATCAAATCAACTCATGAAATAGTATAACATAGGAAGATCTTTTATCCATACTAAATAAAACAAAAAAACATTTATTCTTGATGAAAGTCCAAAATCCCTTTCCTTCCTTTTTCGGCGAAACAAATGAAAAAGCAGGGGGGGGCCCCAAATAAAATTTTGTTTATCAATTTGATTCCCTACAAATACACAAAAAAGGAATTTATTTTTTATTTTTTTGGATTTATATCCAACGGGATTGACGGGGCTCGAACCCGCAGCTTCCGCCTTGACAGGGCGGTGCTCTGACCAATTGAACTACAATCCCAGGGAAAGGGGTGTACTGTATAAATATTTTTACGGACCGTTTCTGTCAAACCTTTTCTTTTTCTATTTCGGATTCGAACCTTTTTGTTGTAAATGAAAAAAGCGCATTTTTTTATATATTGATATGTATATCGATATCCACTTTAGTGAGATCGACACAAATTACTCGTAATCCGTTTCTTATTCTTATTCTATTAACAAATCGATTGAAAATTGAATCAATGAAAAAAAAATATTTTTTTTTTCAATTTTTCCTTATATTTTCTACTTACAGATCTTGACATGAATACCGATTATTAACAAGATTTTGAATTTGTGGAAAGAAATATGGAATACAGAAAAAAAAGAAATAACCTTAGATATGTTTAATATTTTGATTCTTCCGTATCATAGCACATCAGTCATTTCCAGAGAACTATAAATGGGTTATAGAATTTCATAGTGGATCGGCAAATTCTTGGGCCGAGCTGGATTTGAACCAGCGTAGACATATTGCCAACGAATTTACAGTCCGTCCCCATTAACCGCTCGGGCATCGACCCAGCACAATAGGAAGAATACATTTCAGTTTTTATTGAAAATTTTTGATCAACTTCCTTTCGTAACACCCTACCCCCAGGGGAAGTCGAATCCCCGCTGCCTCCTTGAAAGAGAGATGTCCTGAACCACTAGACGATGGGGGCATACTTGCCCGACCGCCATTATACTACGTTCATAGTATGAACAGTTTTTTGCAATTGTCAATATAATGATATGATTCGATAAAAAAAAATATTTTTCGTTCTTTCATAATTCCATAGAAATTTTTTATTAATCATTTATATTTCTAAATTTTTTTATTCCAGTCATAATAAGAAAAAAAAAGAAGTAATGTTCCAATAAAGAGAAAATTCTTCACAGGAATGATTCGTTTGTTGCAAAGGACGAGAGGTTAAAACTTCATTTCTATCATTTATTACTAATACTAAGATTCGATAGGTAGATTTATATCTAATACTAAGAAAAAAAACTTTGGAAAATAGAATTTTTCAATAAAAAAATAAAAATTTGGTTTAGGGACAGAACATATTGAATCCATTTTATCAATGATTCGATTTTATCAATGTTTCGATGAAATATTTTATTTTGTGAGTACATTTATGTATCAATAAAAAGAATTTAGTGTTATGATTAGAATGACTTCAAGAATCCATTTTGAAATAATATATTTGATATGGATCAAATCCAATCTTAATCAATTCTTTTTTTTAACTATATTCTATTCACTAGGTAAATCCAATTTTTTGTTCTTTGATGAGTCATTATACAAATAATAGATATTGATGTACATGTATTCTAATCCCATTTATATCATTTAATTTATATAATTTATATAAATTTATAGAAATAATTTATATAAATTTATAGAATAAGTATACACAGTAACAAATATATGTACTAGTCATGCTAGTTCCTTATTTAGAAATTGAAAGAAAGAAAAAGGGCCCTTTTAACTCAGTGGTAGAGTAACGCCATGGTAAGGCGTAAGTCATCGGTTCAAATCCGATAAGGGGCTTTTTACTTTTTTTTTCAAAAGCAATAGTCTTTCTATTTGAAGGAAGAATAAAAAGATTCTTGATATTTTGAAAAAGTTTCTATTTGTAATAAAAAAGAAAAAGTGTAAAATTCAATAATGGAAAAATAAAAAAAAGTAAGTGGACCTAACCCGTTGAATTATATTTATATCTACTATTCTGATATTCAAATTTGATAAAGATTCAATTCGAACAATTTTTTTTCTTTTTAAGACTTTTTTCGTTTAGACTCCCTAAGAATCTCTGAATATTTCCAATGAAATCTTCTTGTTTCTGAACTAAGAAAAAAGGTTATGCCTTTTCTTTACTCAGAAGGGCCTTAATACGAATTTCAAGTTCCACCAAACAAGTTTTTTTAAAATTAAAATGAAACATATTTTTTTCCATAAATTTCTATTATTTCTATAAGATTAGATAGAATCTTATAGAAATAATAGAAAAATACATTAAATTATGTCTTCACATATCAAATAGTTTCTTTTCATATCGATGTGTACGATATTTTTCCAGCAATTCATATATATGAGACAAAAACTTTCATTTACAGTTTTTTCTTTTTATTATAGTATTTATAAAAAAATGAAATACTAAAGAAAAAACTGTAAATGAAATAGAAATTTAGAAAACCTATGATCCTACAGTAGTTTCCTAGACAAAATAGAAGTCAATTCACAACCAAACTTCAAGAATAAGTTTCTTTGATGAAAGGAGAGAAATATGTCTGAAGATCCGCTAGGTATAAGAAGTGAAACAGGGGATCATTTGTTTCTTGAACAGTTCTGAAAAAAAAATTTCTATCGGATTTTGGAGTCATAGCAGATTTTATGATTGATGACTTGGAAGATTTTTAAGAATAGATAAGGAATAACCACATCGAGTTCATGGATTTGCCCTAGATATCAATAGACCCATAAATGATTTTTTATTCGAAACCGATTAGAAAACAAGGGAAAGTATACTTATATATTCTATATATATATAGAGAGAGAAATGAATAGAGATAAATGATCAAGGTCCGTCCCATCTCTGAAAATGCTCTATGAGGTGTTGGGAAATGGTTGAAGTAGTTGAATAGGAGGATCGCTATGACTATAGCTCTTGGTAAATTTACCAAAGATGAAAATGATTTATTTGATATTATGGATGACTGGTTGCGGAGGGACCGTTTCGTTTTTGTGGGTTGGTCCGGTCTATTACTCTTTCCTTGCGCCTATTTCGCCTTGGGGGGTTGGTTTACAGGTACGACCTTTGTAACTTCATGGTATACTCACGGCTTGGCAAGTTCTTATTTAGAAGGCTGCAACTTCTTAACCGCTGCAGTTTCCACTCCCGCTAATAGTTTAGCACACTCTTTGTTGTTACTGTGGGGTCCTGAAGCACAGGGAGATTTTACCCGTTGGTGTCAGTTAGGCGGTCTGTGGACTTTTGTTGCTCTCCACGGTGCTTTCGGATTAATAGGTTTCATGTTACGTCAATTTGAACTTGCTCGATCTGTTCAATTGCGACCTTATAATGCAATCGCATTCTCAGGTCCAATTGCTGTTTTTGTTTCTGTATTCCTTATTTATCCACTGGGTCAGTCTGGTTGGTTCTTTGCTCCAAGTTTTGGTGTAGCAGCTATATTTCGATTCATCCTCTTTTTCCAAGGATTTCATAATTGGACATTAAACCCATTTCATATGATGGGAGTTGCTGGTGTATTGGGCGCTGCACTACTATGCGCTATTCATGGTGCAACCGTAGAAAATACTTTATTTGAAGATGGTGATGGCGCAAATACATTCCGTGCTTTTAACCCAACCCAAGCTGAAGAAACTTATTCAATGGTTACTGCTAATCGCTTTTGGTCCCAAATCTTTGGGGTTGCTTTTTCCAATAAACGTTGGTTACATTTCTTTATGTTATTTGTACCAGTAACTGGTTTATGGATGAGTGCTCTTGGGGTAGTCGGTTTGGCCCTGAACCTACGTGCTTATGACTTCGTTTCTCAAGAAATCCGCGCAGCGGAAGATCCTGAATTTGAGACTTTCTACACAAAAAATATTCTCTTAAACGAAGGTATTCGTGCGTGGATGGCAGCTCAAGATCAGCCTCATGAAAACCTTATATTCCCTGAGGAGGTTCTACCACGTGGAAACGCTCTTTAATGGAACTTTAGCTTTAACTGGTCGTGACCAGGAAACTACCGGTTTCGCTTGGTGGGCCGGGAATGCCCGACTTATCAATTTATCTGGTAAACTATTAGGGGCCCATGTAGCCCATGCTGGATTAATAGTATTCTGGGCCGGAGCAATGAACCTTTTTGAAGTGGCTCATTTCGTACCCGAGAAGCCCATGTATGAACAAGGTTTAATTTTGCTTCCCCACCTAGCTACTCTAGGTTGGGGAGTAGGTCCTGGGGGGGAAGTTATAGACACTTTTCCATACTTTGTGTCTGGAGTACTTCACTTAATTTCCTCTGCAGTATTGGGCTTTGGCGGTATTTATCATGCACTTCTGGGACCTGAGACTCTTGAAGAATCTTTTCCGTTCTTCGGTTATGTATGGAAAGATAGAAATAAAATGACTACAATTTTGGGTATTCACTTAATCTTGTTAGGTATAGGTGCTTTTCTTCTAGTATTCAAGGCTCTTTATTTTGGAGGTATATATGATACATGGGCTCCGGGGGGGGGAGATGTAAGAAAAATAACCAATTTGACCCTTAGTCCAAGTATTCTATTTGGATATTTATTAAAATCGCCTTTTGGGGGCGAAGGGTGGATTGTTAGTGTGGACGATTTGGAAGATATTATTGGAGGGCATGTATGGTTGGGTTCCATTTGTATACTTGGTGGAATCTGGCATATCTTAACCAAACCCTTTGCATGGGCTCGGCGTGCACTTGTATGGTCTGGAGAAGCTTACTTATCTTATAGTTTAGGTGCTTTATCTGTTTTTGGTTTTATTGCTTGTTGCTTTGTCTGGTTTAATAATACCGCTTATCCTAGTGAGTTTTATGGGCCCACTGGTCCAGAAGCTTCTCAAGCTCAAGCATTTACTTTTCTAGTTAGAGACCAACGTCTTGGGGCTAATGTAGGATCTGCTCAAGGACCTACAGGTTTAGGTAAATATCTAATGCGTTCCCCGACTGGAGAAGTTATTTTTGGCGGAGAAACTATGCGTTTTTGGGATTTGCGTGCTCCTTGGTTAGAACCTCTAAGGGGTCCTAATGGTTTAGACTTGAGTAGACTGAAAAAAGATATACAGCCTTGGCAAGAACGTCGTTCTGCGGAATATATGACTCATGCTCCTTTAGGTTCATTAAATTCCGTGGGTGGCGTAGCTACAGAGATTAATGCAGTCAATTATGTTTCTCCTAGAAGTTGGTTAGCTACTTCTCATTTTGTTCTAGGATTCTTTCTATTTGTAGGCCATTTATGGCACGCGGGAAGAGCTCGCGCAGCTGCCGCAGGATTTGAAAAAGGAATTGATCGCGATTTTGAACCTGTTCTTTCCATGACTCCTCTTAATTGAGACGTGAGATCCAATGAAGTAGAAATCCCTTTTTTTTACTATAAATATTTGGTTGAGTAGAGCGAGTCGTAAAGAAGAATTTATTTTCCTATTTTCTTAGTTTCTATCGAATCTTTTTTTCGGGATGTTGAGGATATATAGCCCAGTCCGAAAAAAAGATTCGATAGAAACTAAGAAAATAAACAAATCTATTCATCGAGAAAAAGGAGAGAGAGGGATTCGAACCCTCGATAATTCTTTGTTTCAAACTATACCGGTTTTCAAGACCGGGGCTATCAACCACTCAGCCATCTCTCCAAAAGCTAATATATATATTTTTTTATCTTTATTCCACTGAGTAGACCATGAGTATTTGAATTGATACCCTTTTATCGACCCATAGGAAAGATATTCAATGTGAATTTATTGGTTTAGTTTTCTATCGGTATGTATATAGGTACAAAATCCAGCATGCCTTTTTGTGAAGTAAAAAAACTATCCTCGATCCAAGCCTCAAAAGGGTTGATAATAAACAAAATCAATGAATTCATGATAAAACCCTTCTGCGTTTTTCCATTTACAAATTTTTTTTTCAATGAATATTAAGAAAGGCATCCAGGGGTTGAGGGATCAAATGGTAAAGTTCTTTTGTTGGTAAATTGGAGGATTAGAAACATGACTATTGCTTTCCAATTAGCTGTTTTTGCATTAATTGCTATTTCATTTATTTTATTGATTAGTGTACCTGTTGTATTTGCTTCTCCTGAAGGTTGGTCAAATAACAAAAATGTTCTATTTTCCGGTACATCATTATGGATTGGATTAGTGTTTCTAGTGGGTATTCTTAATTCTCTCATTTCTTGAAGTTCTTTTTATTCTAGATTAAAAATGAAATGACCCCTCCCTCAGAATTCTTTCGGATTGTCAGCCATAAAGGGAATAGATCAGTTCCTAAAAAAAAAAAAGAAAACTATAACACATTACATTCTAAGGGGGAGTGGAGTAAACTTCTTCTATTGGAAAAATCTTATATCTTATACTTATATGGTGGTACATTGTGAAACTAAAAGAAATAAAATAGAAAAAATGAACTATAAAAATTTGAATTTCATTTGAATATTCTATTCATATTAATATGATATGAATAGAATATTCAAATGAAATACTATAAATCTATTTATACGTCGTCTAGTATTTAATAATATAGAATATCTATCTGTATCTCTATATAGATAAATATAATTTTTTATTAATAGGAACTTACTTTTTTAAGAAAAAAGTAAATCAAAATATTCGATAGAATGATAATTTCAATTCAATTATATAGATATATAGAAAAAAACCATATATAATAATAGAAATGTAATAATAGAAATGGGAATTCTTGATAAAAATGAATAGTAATAGAAAATATTTTATTTGGGAGACAATATCTATTATCTAAATTTCTTTTTCATTATCCCTATATCCCTATATAGAATATCAGGCCCATCTCTGTATAAATAGAATCGCATATCAAGTACAATGAAAACGCGGATATAGTCGAATGGTAAAATTTCTCTTTGCCAAGGAGAAGACGCGGGTTCGATTCCCGCTATCCGCCCTATGTATTTAATAGTCATAGTATGAAAAATGCCATAGAATTTACTGCGTATAATGCCCTTCTTCTTGAAACCTTGTTTTTTTATCAAATTCAAAAAGTTGCGGAGACGGGATTTGAACCCGTAACCTCAAGGTTATGAGCCTTGCGAGCTACCAAGTTGCTCTACTCCGCGATAAAGAAAAGAATTGATAACTAATGAACAAAAACAAAGATGGAATGCGTCCCTTTACCATATCTATATAAATAGAATAAACCATTTATACATAACGGTAAAGGGACCCTCCTATGATCGCTGATAATAAAATGAAAAAAATGAAGATAATTGGAAATCCTTACCAACTGGATCTTGTTGCACCCGGCAAGAAACATGCATGAACCATTTCCCGAAGTATGTGTCCAGATAATCCAAAGTCTCGATAATTAGCTCTCGGTCTTCCGGTCGAAAAACAACGTCGATGAAGACGTATAGGTGCACTATTACGCGGTAGTGATTCTAATTTTCCATGAATTTCCCATTTCTCACTTAACGACGGAACTTTGCTTATTTCTTTTTTTGAGGATCGGCGAATCAAATGATATTTCTGTTCCAATTTTTGTCTCTTCTTTTCCCTCTGAATAACACTTTTCCTTGCCATAATGGTTAATTTGCTATTAGCATCAATGATAGAAGTCGGATCCTAGATGTATAAGTGGCTTCTCTTCCCTATAGAAGGAAATGAGATTCTTGCCAGATATATATAATAAAGAATTCAATTAACCGAATTTGCCCGATGTAGAGGCAATTAAGAAGGCTGCATAAGTAAATATATAACCTACGGAAAAGTGGGCTAGTCCAACCAATCTTGCTTGCACAATGGAAAGAGCCACTGGTTTATCTCTCCATCGAATCAAATTAGCCAAAGGTGTACGTTCATGAGCCCATGCCAAAGTTTCAATCAATTCCTGCCAATATCCGCGCCAAGAAATTAAGAACATAAATCCAGTAGCCCAAACAAGATGTCCAAACAAGAACATCCATGCCCAGACTGATAAACTATTCATACCAAAAGGGTTATATCCATTGATAAGTTGTGAAGAGTTCAACCATAGATAATCTCTTAACCATCCCATCAAATAGGTAGAAGATTCATTAAACTGTGAAATATTACCCTGCCATAGTGTAATGTGTTTCCAATGCCAATAAAAAGTAACCCATCCAATGGTATTTAACATCCAGAAAACTGCCAAATAAAATGCGTCCCAAGCGGAAATATCACAAGTTCCGCCTCGTCCCGGGCCATCACAAGGAAAACTATAACCAAAATCTTTTTTATCAGGCATTAACTTAGAACCACGCGCATCCAAAGCACCTTTTACTAAAATCAAAGTAGTTGTATGTAAACCAAGAGCAATAGCATGATGAACCAAGAAGTCTCCAGGCCCTATTGTTAAGAATAGAGAATTACTATTCTCATTTACAGCGTTTAACCAACCAGGCAACCATATGCTTCGTCCCGCATTGAACGCCGGACTGTTCGTTGAAGATAAAAGTATATCGAACCCATAGGAAGTTTTACCATGAGCAGATTGTATCCATTGGGCAAATATAGGTTCAATCAAAATTTGTTTCTCCGGAGTACCAAAAGCAAGCATGACATCGTTATGGACATAAAGTCCCAGAGTATGGAACCCCAGAAAGAGGCTAGCCCAACTTAAGTGGGATATGATAGCTTCTTTATGGTCTAACATTCTTGCCAAGACATTATCTTGATTCTGCTCTGGATTATAATCTCTAATAAAAAAGATAGCTCCATGAGCAAAAGCCCCTGTCATAATGAAGCCTGCTATATATTGATGATGAGTATATAAGGCAGCTTGAGTAGTAAAGTCTTGCGCTATAAACGCATAAGCAGGTAAAGAGTACATGTGTTGTGCTACCAAGGAAGTAATAACCCCTAAAGAGGCTAGAGCAAGACCTAATTGAAAATGAATTGAATTATTGATTGTATCATAAAGACCCTTATGCCCACGCCCCAATCTACCCCCCGGAGGAGTATGTGCTTCTAAAAGATCTTTAATACTGTGACCAATCCCGAAATTAGTTCTATACATATGGCCAGCAACTAGAAAAATAAACGCAATAGCCAAATGATGGTGTGCAATATCAGTTAACCATAAACTTTGAGTTTGCGGATGAAATCCTCCGAGAAGTGTTAGAATAGCAGTTCCTGCTCCTTGAGGGGTACCAAATATATGATTATTGGAATCTGGGTTTTGAGCATAAAGATTCCACTGACCTGTAAAAAATGGACCTAATCCCTCGGGGTGCGGCAAGATATCTAATAAATTGTTCCATCGAACGGATTCCCCCCTGGACCCCGGAATAGCAACATGAACTAAATGCCCTGTCCAAGCCAAGGAACTTACTCCGAATAGTCCTGACAAATGATGATTGAGGCGGGATTCGGCATTTTTAAACCACGAAACACTCGGTTTCCATTTTGGTTGTAGGTGTAACCAACCTGCTATTAAAGATATAATAGAAAGTATTAATAGAAAAATAGCTCCAGTATAAAGATCCCCATTAGTACGTAAACCGATTGTATACCACCACTGATAAACACCAGAATAGGCTATATTAACAGGACCTAGAGCACCCCCTCGAGTAAAAGCTTCTACAGCTGGTTGACCAAAATGAGGATCCCAAATTGCATGAGCAATAGGTCTTACATGTAAAGGATCCTGTACCCATGTCTCAAAATTACCTTGCCAAGCTACATGAAAGAGATTCCCGGAAGTCCACAGAAAAATGATTGCTAATTGCCCGAAATGAGAAGCAAAAATATTCTGATAAAGACGTTCCTCAGTAATATCATCATGACTTTCGAAGTCATGTGCGGTAGCAATACCAAACCAAATACGACGAGTAGTGGGGTCTTGAGCTAAGCCTTGACTAAAGCTTGGAAATCTTAATGCCATAATGATTTTCAAATCCTCCTAGCTATTATCCTACTGCAATAATTCTTGCTAAGAAGAATGCCCATGTTGTGGCAATTCCACCTAGAAGGTAATGTGTTACTCCTACAGCACGTCCTTGTACAATGCTCAAGGCTCTGGGCTGAGTAGCAGGAGCAACTTTTAATTTATTATGAGCCCAAACAATGGATTCAATAAGTTCTTGCCAATAACCACGCCCGCTGAATAGAAACATTAAACTAAAAGCCCATACAAAATGTGCACCCAAGAAAAAAAGACCATATGCAGATAATGAAGAACCATAAGACTGAATTACCTGGGATGCCTGCGCCCATAAGAAATCACGAAGCCACCCATTAATGGTAATGGAACTCTGCGCAAAATTTCCTCCTGTGATATGAGTTACTATCCCTTGATCACTTTTACTACCCCAAACATCTGACTGCATTTTCCAACTGAAATGGAATATAACTACGGAAATTGAATTGTACATCCAAAATAGTCCTAAGAAGACATGATCCCAAGCGGATACTTGGCATGTCCCCCCTCTTCCAGGTCCATCACAAGGGAAACGAAAACCTAGATTTGCTTTATCCGGTATCAATCGTGAACTACGAGCAAATAGAACACCCTTTAAGAGTATCAATACTGTTACATGAATTGTAAATGCATGAATATGATGGACCAAAAAATCCGCAGTTCCTAAAGGAATAGGTAACAAAGCAACTTTACCGCCCACTGCTACTAAATTTTCACCTCCCCAAGTCAAACTGGTACTTGTTGCTGCACCTGGGGCTGTTGTGCCAGGTGCTAAAGCGTGGGTATTTTGTATCCATTGAGCAAAGATCGGCTGTAATTGTATAGCAGTATCTGAAAACATATCTTGAGGGCGCCCTAATGCGCTCATGGTATCATTATGAATATACAAACCAAAACTGTGAAAACCTAAAAAGATACATACCCAGTTAAGATGTGATATGATTGAATCACGATGTCTAAGGACACGATCTAATAGATCGTTGTATCGAATAGTCGGATCATAATCTCTTACCATAAAAATCGCTGCATGCGCAGCAGCACCGACTATGAGAAATCCACCAATCCACATGTGATGTGTAAACAATGACAGTTGTGTACCATAGTCAGTAGCTAGGTATGGATAAGGAGGCATAGAATACATATGGTGAGCTACAACAATGGTCAAAGAGCCTAACATAGCTAGATTAATAGATAATTGAGCATGCCATGACGTTGTTAGAATCTCATATATACCTTTATGACCCTGGCCTGTAAATGGACCTTTATGTGCCTCTAAAATGTCTTTTATATTGTGACCAATACCCCAGTTGGTCCTATACATGTGACCCGCTATCAAGAAAAGAATTGCAATAGCTAAATGATGGTGTATAATATCGGTCAGCCATAAACCTCCAGTTACTGGATCTAATCCTCCACGAAAAGTAAGAAATTCTCCGTATTTTGACCAATTCAAGGTAAAAAATGGGGTTGCTCCCTCGGAAAAACTCGGATAAAGTTGAGCCAAAAGATCCCGATTTAGGATAAATTCATGAGGAAGTGGTATCTCTTTGGGATCTACTGCAGCATTTAGAAATTGGTTAATCGGTAAAGATACATGTATTTGATGTCCTGCCCAAGAAAGAGACCCCAACCCTAGGAGCCCTGTCAAATGGTGATTCAACATAGATTCTACATCTTGGAACCAAGCCAATTTTGGAGCAGCTTTGTGATAATGAAACCAACCAGCAAAAAGCATTAAGGCTGCAAAGACCAATGCACCAATTGCAGTACAATAGAGTTGTAATTCATTAGTTATTCCAGATGCTCTCCAAATCTGAAAAAAACCAGAGGTTATTTGTATTCCTCGGAACCCCCCCCCTACATCACCATTCAATATTTCTTGACCCACTATTGGCCAAACCACCTGAGCACTAGGCCTAATGTGAGTAGGATCACTTAACCATGCCTCATAATTGGAAAAACGAGCACCATGAAAATACATGCCACTCAGCCAAAGAAAGATGATAGAGAGTTGGCCAAAATGCGCACTAAAAACTTTTCGGGAAATCTCCTCTAAATCATTAGTATGGCTATCAAAATCATGAGCGTCAGCATGTAGGTTCCAGATCCAAGTAGTAGTATCTGGTCCCTTAGCTATTGTTCTTGAGAAATGACCAGGTTTTGCCCATTCCTCAAAAGAAGTTTTTATAGGATCCCTATCTACCAAAATTTTAACTTCTGGTTCCGGTGAACGAATAATCATTGAGTCCTCCTCTTTCCAGACAACACATACAAAGAGACCTGCCAACATAAAACAGAATTAGTGAACTTATTAGAGATGTTTCTATTGAGTTTTGTTCTCTCCTATCTCTCATGTATTGGATATCTTAGTAAATTTCATTTCTTTAGTTTTTCACTAGAACAATTATGATCTCGAAGTCAATTCGGGGCAAGTGTTCGAATCTATTATGACATAAGAGTGAGGCGCTCAACGGACCTATTTTAATCTTCTAAGACCTTTTTGGGAACTCTGAATGGAAGTTCAATAATTTTTCGTGCAGCCTAATCAAATGTATTTCAGATTTTATTCTAATTCTATTCCTTAGATTTTATTTTTTTTTTTAGATAAAGTATAAGTATGTACTCTATTTCAAATTGAGCAGGCATTAGCATTCATTATTAGGCAATATACCTATATTTTATTTCTTTTTTTGAAGGTCTCTTTTCTTAATTTGATTGAATATTAGTTTAAATAACAGAAAAAAGGAGAAAATTATCTACTGTATCCACATCTCGTTTATTTCTATGAAATACTAGACAAAATCGAACAAAATTAGAAGGGATATATTTAAATTATGTGATTGGTCGTTCCTATAGAAATGATTTTTGAATTTGATAGGGACAAGAAACAAGAATTTATAACAATATATATTTATCTATCTATATCTTTATATAGATAGATAAATATATAAGAAAAAAAAGAAACAGAGTGTTCTTATTCAAAACGCCCTGTGATCTTCAACCAATTCTGTGCTGCAATATAATTACCGGGGGTGAGAGCTATAGCTTGTTTCCAATATTCAGCGGCTTGATTAAACCAAGACTCCGCAACTTCTGAGTCTCCCTGCCGAATGGCCTGTTCTCCTCGGTCGAAATAGGTGAGTCAATTCCTTTCCTTAGAACCGTACTTGAGAATTTCCTGACTCATACGGCTCAGTAGTCAATTCTTTTTTTGTTCTATTATCTTGAAGTTAACTAAAAGAAAAAAAGAAATTATTAATATGAGTTTCAAACTTTCATTTTTACTAATAAATAAAGAATTTCAAAGAATTTCATCTTTTTTTTTAGTTTTATCTTTTCTCCTACCTTCAGAAAAGGGAATCAAGCATTGGCATTAACGCCCTAATTCTAATTTTCTGAAAGGTAACTATCTCGATTTTATATATCATATACAAAAATATATGATAGATTCATTTCTATAGAATCTTGGTAAAAGTTTTTTCTTTCTTATCTTATAAGTTCTTATAAGTAAAGAGAAAATACTTTCTATCTTTGGGATTTGATACTACACCGCTGCTCAAAATACCAGGGGATCCTTTTTATTACATAAGTGGATTCCTGACTTCTTTATTTATCATGAGATAAGGAAGCAGTTTTTATTATATCGATTGAAAACCGTGTTAATTGATCCTTACGATGCTTCCTTTATCAATTAGATCTTTTATCCATAGAAAAAGAGGGTATCTAGACATATCGATTTCTTCATATTTTTACTTCTATGAAGTTTCTTTGCTACAGCTGATAAAAATCGTTGTTTTGAACGATATATATATGTAGAAAGCCTTTCTTATTTATAATTATTTATATTTCTATATTTCTTATATTAAAATTTGTGGATTTGCTTGTTCTTTTCTTTTTTCTTTCTATAGTGGAGATAGTCGCACGTAATGACAGATCACGGCCATATTATTAAAAGCTTGGGGTAAAAATGGGTTTCGTTCGAGCGCCCGAAAATAATATTCCAAAGCTTTAGTATGTTCTCCGTTACTTGTGTGAATAAGGCCTATGTTATAAAGTATATAACTTCGATCATAGGGATCAATTTCCAGTCGCATAGCCTCATAATAATTCTGTAAAGCTTCTGCATAATTTCCTTCAGATTGAGCTGACATCCGTTACGGTCGTCATTCGGTTCAAAGAATCTCCGCTCCAGAACTGTACGTGAGATTTTCATCTCATACGGCTCCCCCCTTATGTGTGTAATGAGAAAAATCCATCAAATCAAAAAATATTCCAGTATTCTCATTCTCAACTGAACAGAGCTAGTGTTTTTACAATAAATCTCTAGCCAACCTTCCTGTCAAAAATTATTTCTTAACATTAAGTATGTAGGTACTTGATAAAAAAAAATAAGAACTTCAACAATTTCTTTGTCCTCTACGCTGCTTAATTTCCTGGAATTAGTCACCTCAATAATCTTCGATGGTTCTATGGGTATCCAAAATATGAACGAGATGGATATTTATTGTCCCAACCATTCCTGTTAGTCCCAATCTCGATAAGCCATGGATTAGATAGATACAAAGTTTTCGTGTCCTTGATTCCCAAGCGTAGTGCTTCTTTCCCAATGTTGCCTATCAGTACTAGTAATTTGGGGTTGACCTAACCCCATAAGTATAGGTATAACCTTTCGCTTAATACTAGAAACCTAAAATTCAAGCATATAAGGCTTCATTAATCGAGGATACACGACAGAAGGAATTAATCCTTTTATTTACAAATTTCACCTTCAACACGCGTGGGGTTTTTCCATTCCATTTTTTTTTGACCGAAATCGGTCAAAAAAAATGGAATCAAATCACACCATCTCTGTAATAAGTGAATGCCCTTTTTTCTCCTGAAGTTGTCGGAATTATTCGTAATAAGATATTGGCTACAATTGAAAAGGTCTTATCTATAAAATTTTCATTTATCCGAGATCTAGGCATAGGTAGAAATCCATTCTATAATTTAATTAATCATGGTGTGAGAAATCAATCCCACAAATAAAGGAATTGTATAATTATAATACAGTGCGAAATAACGTAAAAATGAACTCATCAATCAAATTTGTTTATCCTAAGACCTTGTAGGAGGTTTTTTTTTAATTTTACTTTGTATTTTTATAGTTTGAATAGGTTTTATGCATTTATGAAAAATAGGATTGATTCACTATTCAACATTCAACCGGTTTCTGGGCATCATTATATAGGAGAGATGGCCGAGTGGTTCAAGGCGTAGCATTGGAACTGCTATGTAGGCTTTTTGTTTACCGGGGGTTCGAATCCCTCTCTTTCCGAATCTTTACCAAATTCATCAATATTACTCATCCCAATGCATACCATTATTTCATATTTCAAATTTGTTTGTTGATATGGACAACTTTATATTCCTCATTTTTCGGTAATACAAAAAATAGTGGATAACGGGTGGGCAAGGAATAAAAATTTTCGCATATCCATGTCTATGATATATGAATAGCAGAAAATCCTTGTAAAAAAAACTCTTGTTATTTTAGTTAAGTTTAAGTTTGACGAGAATAATATTCTACAACCAGTAATTCATTTATTTTCAAACCAACCCATTTATTATCTATTATTTGATTAATTAAACCTTTATATTGGAAAGGGTGAACAGTCAAATGATTTGGCAATTTCTCATGGGGGGCTGAATCAAAATAATTTTGAATAAGAGTTTTAGATTTTTGTTCATCCTTTGCTGTAATAATATCTTGAGGTTTACAACGATAACTTGGTATATCCACTATACGACCATTAACTAAAACATGTCTATGGTTTATAAATTGGCGGGCTTGAGGAATAGTCGCAGCCATACCCAATCGAAAAAGTATGTTATCCAAGCGCATTTCAAGTAGTTGTAATAAAACCTGACCAGTTGATCCTTTAGCTTTTCCGGAGATACGAACGTATTTAAGCAATTGTCGTTCTGTAAGACCATAATGAAAACGCAATTTTTGTTTTTCTTCTAAACGAATACGATATTGAGATTTTTTACTGAAGCGCAATTGATTTCGAAATTCGTTTTTGACTGTTGGCCTTTTACTAGTAAGTCCTGGTAAATATCCTAGACGACGTATTTTTTTGAAACGAGGTCCTCTGTAACGTGACATAAAAACTCCTTTTTTAAAATGAAAAATCTTATAAATCGAAATGAAAACTAAACGAAATGAAAAATATTATAGAATTCTAAATGAAGCGAAATCTACTAAAGTTTTATAGTACAAAGAAGAATTAGATGAATTTTATCAATATCCGAATTTATTGTATATAAAAGAATACAAAAAAGTAGGTTAATTTCTTGATTTCTTCCGCAGAGATCGAACTCTCCCAATTTTTTATTTCTAAAAAAGATATTATCAATTATGTAAAAAACAAATAGAGAAAAGCCGGTTATCGGATTCGAACCGATGACCATCGCATTACAAATGCGATGCTCTAACCTCTGAGCTAAACCGGCTAATGTAAACGAAATATACATATGCAGAAGAATTGAATGGGATCTTAGTTATCAATTTTTAGTTATTTATAACAAAATTCAAATTAATACAAACATCAAAAATAGAGAAAGAAAATATAGAAAATCAAACCCAATTTTTATTATTTCTATTATTTATTTTATCTGATAACATAAAGTGCAAGATAATAATTAATATTATATTAATATAATTTATTTAATATAATTTATTTCGATCTACTATTCTAGATATATATTATTAAATTGATTTCTTTCAAAAAGATTATTTATTAGTACTTAAAGTAAATTTGAATAAATATAAATTTTAGTAAATATTTATTAAGGAATTCCATATTTCTAAGTAAATGTCTAATTCTATATTATATTCAATTAAAAGAATGGTTTTTTTTAGCCACTAGATTCGTTTTAGTTATATAAATTGTATATGAATAAATGGATTGTTTATTTTCTTTTTTTTTTTAAGCAAAAACAAAAAAAAAAAAAGAATCGACCATTCGAGTATTCTAAATTGTATGAAAAAAGAAGATAAGTAGGTACATAGAAGATAAGTAGATATGTGGTCTATATCTGTGTATATTGAATTGTTAATATATAGATATTAGAATTAGTTCTGATTCAAACAAATAAAGGTATCCAATATAGATGAAATAAAATCTATAAAATTGGAGAAAGGGGTTTTTAATATTTAATAAAATAATATGTATTTAATGAATTCAAAAGTTCCCGCATAATTCTCATAATAGAAATGAAAAAAAAAGCATTCTATTATAATCAGATTCAAATAAAAAAAAAGATGGGGATATGGCGAAATTGGTAGACGCTACGGACTTAATTGGATTGAGTTTTGGTATGGAAACTTACCAAGTAATAATTTTCAAATTCAGAGAAACCCTGGAATTCACAATGGGCAATCCTGAGCCAAATCCTGTTTTCTGAAAACAAATAAAAATTCAGAAAGTGATAATAAAAAAGGGATAGGTGCAGAGACTCTATGGAAGCTGTTCTAACAAACGAAATTGACGACTTTTTTTATTGCATTAGTAAAAGAATCCTTTCACCAAAATTACAGGAATGGATCAAAGATAAACATTTAGAAACATATATATATACTGAAATACTCTTTCAATTTGTTACTTTTTATTTTATTATTGAAGATCTATTTGTGATAAAAATATTCACAAATGAAAAATGTGAATCAAATCAATTCGAAGTTGAAGAAAAGATGGAATATTTATTGATGAAATTATTCACTTCATCATAATCGGCTAAAACCCTTGAAGAACTGATAAATCAGATGAGAATAAAGATAGAGTCCTATTCTACATGTCAATACCGACAACAATGAAATTGAAAGTAAGAGGAAAATCCGTCGACTTAAGAAATCATGAGGGTTCAAGTCCCTCTATCCCCAAAAATACTTTTTCATTTTCTAATTTTTTTCCTATATCCTCTCTATCTTGAAGTCCTTATTTATGTGTTTTATTCGATTTATTATTTCCCAACGAAATTGGAATTTTTATTTTCATCAATTTCCTATCTATCATAATTTTCTTATCTATCATAATGACAAGGGACGAGTTTTGGAATAGATATAAATATATATGTGAAACACATAGAATTTTTTTTAATCAGAAATGTATAAATTAATATCTTATTTTTTAGCAAGGAATTTTCATATGCGTAATTAACGATTAACAATAAAAAATAATTATTACTGCGGAAACTCACTTACAAACTTTTTTTTTACTTAGTTGATATAGATTCATTAACATAGATTTTAAAAATCTTTTAAAATCAAAGTATTAAGCTTCAAGAATGGTCGGGATAGCTCAGTTGGTAGAGCAGAGGACTGAAAATCCTCGTGTCACCAGTTCAAATCTGGTTCCTGACACAAGATTCATTTGTATGAGTATCTATCCCCCATATTCATTTTAATGAATATGGGGGATAGATACTCATACAAATTTGTGTTCTTCTAGATTCTGATACATAACATATTTCTTTGATCTATTTAGGTATCTGTAGATATACTTTTCCTAGATGATTAAAGAATAGATGCAATTTTTTATTAGGTATATTCGCTTATCTATAGTATCTATATATATATAGATATAGATATATAGATAATGAATTCTTTATCTATTTTTTTCCTTTTTTTTCTGCGATACAAAAAAAGGTTTCTATTTCCATAATATTCGAGTGGTTTAATTAGTTGGTTAAAAGACCTAAAAGTCGAAGTTCTGGGGTGGAGTGAGAATATTAAGAATTCATCTGAGAAGGATTACCAAAATAGAATCGAGCCCTTTTCTTTGTGTTTTTTTTTTCGTGGCCGTATAATTGATGGTGATGTGCACGTTATATAGTTTATTATAAAGATAAAGAATTAGTTTATTATAAAGATAAAGAATTTTTGCAGTTCATCCTATTTCTTTTATTGGCTTGGCTGATAAGAACTCAGTATTGTTTTTGTTTTAGAATCTTAAGAAACTCCTATCCATCCTATTTTAAACCCTATAATTATTCATTCTATTATTTCTGAATTTTGTGATTTCTCACATAATAATATCTGAATGCAACTTCCATTACTCTGCCTGATTTAATGTCAATCAATTATTTTGTCTGATCTATAACAGAATGTACTTATATTCTTTGACTGGGGTTGCAGAAGTTTGGATTAGTTTATTATTTTTATCATTTAGTGAGCATCTTGTATTTCATAAAAATTTGGAGCAATATAATCTTTACGCAAAGGCCATCCTATCCAATTTTCGGGCATTAAAATACGTCTTAGACGCGGATGACTATCATAAGAGATTCCCAACATATCATAAGATTCCTTTTCTTGAAAATCCGCACTTTTCCAAACCCAAAAAATCGAAGGAATTCTGGGATTTTTTCTTGATACAAATATTTTTATGCATACCTCTTCGGGTTGATTTATACCATACTCTATTCTTGTAAAATGATATACACTAGCTAAGAGTCCTCCGGGTGCTACATCATAGGCACATTGAGAACGTAGATAATTGTAACCATATACATATAAAATGACAGCAATGGAATGCCAATCCTCGGGCTTTATTTGTAAAGTCTCTATTCCTAGGTAATCGAAACCCAAGGATCTATGAATTAGTCCATGTTTGACTAGCCAAGAAGACAAACGACCTTGCATTTTTTGCTTCTCCTAAATTTTTTTTATGAGTTTGGTATTAGTATTTTCTATTACGATGAAATTTTTAAAATACGATGAAATTTTTAAAAAAGGAATTGCTTTTTATTATTGTACTTTAAAAAAATGTGTCAGACGATATCTCTGAAGTAGATGGCGGTTGATAGAAAAATTCTTGACCATAATTGTCAGTATAAGTACTGTATCCAACATGAAACTTATGGTTGGTAGTAAAACATCTATTCTCTCGTTGAAAACTCATTGGATCTTCATATATTTCTCGAGATATTTTCTTACGAAGTTTTGTTATAGCATCTATAATGGCCTCCGGTTTAGGTGGACAGCCCGGCAAATATACATCTACAGGAATTAGCTTATCTACGCCTCGAACAGTACTATAAGAATCGGTACTAAACATCCCCCCCGTAATTGTACAGGCTCCCATAGCAATAACATATTTAGGTTCGGGCATTTGTTCATATAATCGAACTAAAGAAGGGGCCATTTTCATAGTTACAGTGCCCGCTGTTAAAATTAGGTCCGCCTGCCTAGGACTCGATCGTGGTACTAGTCCATAACGATCAAAATCGAATCGTGATCCTATTAATGAAGCAAATTCAATGATAGCAACAACTCGTACCATAAAGAAGCGGCCATAAACTGGATAATCTTGACCAATTTGAAAAATCATTTAATGTCGTTGAAATAACTGAATTTTGGGTTGTTTGATCAAGTAAGGGAAACTCAATGGAATTCATAATTGTCTCAATATTTTTTTTTCTAATTGTCTAAATAGTCAAGAATTAAGACCATTCTAATGCCCCCTTTCGCCATGCATAAACTGAACCAACAATTAGGATAAGCACGAATAAGAAAGCTTCTAAAAATACGGATACCCCTAATACATCGAAACTCATTGCCCATGGATAAAGAAAAACCGTTTCAACATCAAAAACAACAAAAATGAGAGCAAACATATAATAACGGATTCGAAATTGTAACCAAGCATCGCCTATTGGTTCTATTCCGGATTCATAACTAGAAAGTTTTTCCGGTCCCTTGCTAATGGGGGCTAAAATTCCAGAAATTAGAAATGCCAAAATAGGAATCAAACTTGATATTATTAGAAATGCCCAAAAAATATCATATTCGTAAAGAAGAAACATAAAAGTACTCCTCTGAATGTAGAAAATATACCAAATTCATTTTCATTTTTAGTCTAAAGTCTCCATTTTTTTAGACTAGCTGAATATACTAATATTAATATTATTCTATCGAATATGAATATGTTCGAATAGAAAGTTACAAATTGTTTTTTTTTTAGTAATAGTCTTAGTAATGAGATCTATTCGATCCAAAATAGTATTAATATTATTAGTATCTGTAGGAATATTAGGGCTATACGGACTCGAACCGTAGACCTTCTCGGTAAAACAGATCAAACTAATTATTATCTAAATGATTTAAATTGTTTTCAAAACCCAACATGCATTTTTTTTTGCATTGAGCTTTTTCATTAACTGATAAAAATATTAGTTAGTCCACCATCTTTTTTTTTTTTTACAGTAAAGAATAAAGAGATGATTCCCTATGCTCTTCTTTTTTATTTGTATAACAATCAAAGAGCACTACCAAAGTGTTTCAAAGAAGGATTATCTTGACGTAGGTCTGCTTCTGGCCTAGATCAACTTAAGTTAAATGGACTCTTTATCCACCTACTAAAATTAAAATAGAAGATAAGAAATGACACTTCATACACCTTAAAGTTCATAAAATAGGAAGAAAAGATAATCTTTTTTAGGTCCCTATACCCTTTATGTTTAGCATTGACGAGAAATGGGTATTCACCTTATCAATATCTCAAATCAATTATGGATTCGATTTTATGGCTAAACCCTTTGTCAGGCTAGTGTTCTCTTGTTTTGTTCCTTAAAATGGAGTAAGACACCGATTTCTTACTATAAGATAAACTTTTTTAATTACAAGATGAACTCCTCTGAAAAAAAGCATTGGCGCTCGTGTAAACGAGGTGCTCTACCTAACTGAGCTACAGCCCTTGTGTTTTTGATACATATTTTATCATAGTATGAAGATAATTGCTTGTCAAGATGAATATTACATGATCGAATCCCTTGAACGGGGGTTGGTATTGCTTATCAGTAATTTTACATTTATAATCAATTAATCTGATAGATGGGTACTCTTCTTTTTTTTTTTTTGAGGAGGAGTCCTAAATTACCTACTTAACTCAGTGGTTAGAGTATTGCTTTCATACGGCGGGAGTCATTGGTTCAAATCCAATAGTAGGTAAGGTATAGTTATAACTTATTAGATACCTTTGACTGTGGTATCTAATAAGCTTTTCTACTTACTTTTTTCTTCTGACTGTTTCTTTTTTCTTTTTATTGTTTTCGGATATTGGGACGCATCAATTTCAACTTGTTATGAAATAACATTGATAGCCTCTACTCGTGTTCTAGCTCGTCTAAGAGCTAGATTTGCCTCAATTGTTTGTCTCTTGCCTTCAGCCTTATTCAAATTAGTTTCTGCTATTTCAAGAGTTTGCTGTGCTTCTTGTGGATCAATGTCACTACCCTTTTCCGCATCATTTACTAAAACAGTTATCTCATTATTATTTATTCTAGCAAACCCCCCCATCAGAGCCATTGTTAACCATTGGTCTTTAAGACGTATTCTCAAAATACCTATATCGACAGCTGAGGCAATAGGCGCATGATTAGGTAATACTCCAATTTGTCCGCTATTAGTAGGTAAAATGATTTCCTTCACTTCTGAATCCCAAACAATTCGATTGGGGGTCAATACACAAAGATTTAAAGTCATTTCTTCAAATTGCTCTCCGTTTCTAAGTTCGTAGCCTTCGCAGTAGCTTCATCGATATTACCTACCAAATAAAAGGCTTGTTCAGGAAGACCGTCTAATTCTCCAGAAAGAATCAAATTAAACCCTCTAATTGTTTCTACTAGACCAACATATTTTCCAGCCGAACCGGTAAAAACTTCTGCTACGAAAAAAGGTTGTGATAAGAAACGCTCAATTTTTCGTGCTCTTGCTACGGTTAAGCGATCTTCTTCGGATAATTCGTCCAAGCCAAGGATAGCTATAATGTCTTGAAGTTCTTTGTAACGTTGTAAAGTTTGTTTAACTCGTTGCGCAGTCTCATAATGTTCTTCACCAACGATTCGAGGTTGGAGCATAGTTGAGGTTGAATCTAAAGGATCTACTGCTGGATAGATACCTTTGGCGGCTAATCCTCTTGATAGTACAGTAGTAGCATCTAAATGTGCAAATGTCGTAGCAGGAGCAGGGTCAGTTAAATCGTCGGCAGGTACATAAACTGCTTGAATAGAAGTTATGGACCCTTCTTTGGTAGAAGTGATTCTTTCTTGTAAAGAACCCATTTCAGTACTAAGAGTGGGTTGATAACCCACAGCAGAGGGCATTCGACCCAATAAGGCAGATACTTCAGATCCTGCTTGAACGAAGCGGAAGATATTGTCGATAAATAGAAGTACATCTTGCTCATTGACATCTCGAAAATATTCCGCCATAGTTAGGGCAGTTAAACCAACTCTCATACGAGCTCCGGGTGGTTCATTCATTTGACCATATACTAAAGCTACTTTGGATTCTGCAATATTTTGTTCATTAATTACTCCAGATTCTTTCATTTCCATATAAAGATCATTTCCCTCGCGAGTACGCTCACCTACTCCGCCAAATACAGATACACCTCCATGAGCTTTGGCAATGTTATTGATCAATTCCATAATAAGTACTGTTTTACCCACTCCAGCTCCACCGAAAAGTCCTATTTTTCCTCCACGACGATAAGGAGCTAAAAGATCTACTACTTTTATTCCTGTTTCAAAAATAGATAATTTTGTATCTAATTGTATAAAGGTAGGCGCAGATCTATGAATGGGAGATGTTGTACGAGTATCTACAGGACCTAAATTATCAATCGGCTCTCCAAGCACGTTGAAAATTCGTCCTAGAGTTGCTCCGCCTACTGGAACACTTAGGGGAGTTCCTGTGTCAATAACTTGCATTCCTCTCATTAGACCATCTGTAGCACTCATAGCTACAGCCCTAACTCGATTATTTCCTAATAATTGTTGTACTTCACAAGTCACATTAATTTGTTGACCAACAGTATCTCGACCCTTAACTACCAGAGCATTGTAAATATTAGGCATCTTCCCCGGGGGAAAGGCTACATCTAGTACCGGACCAATTATTTGGTCAATATGTCCCAGATTTTTTTTTTCAATCGAAGAAACTTCAGGACCGGAAGTAGGAGGATTTATTCGCATATCAAAAGCCAATTTTTTTTTCCGAAAAAGTTTTTAAATCAAAAAGAAATGTTCGATAAGAAAGCAAGTTGATCGGTTAATTCAAAAAGAAATAAGAAATGGGAGTTAGTACTCCATTTTTTTGGTACTATTCCATCAATCCTCTTTAACTGTTTACTTACTTATTCAAATTCAATTATTGAATTCTTAAGCTTACTGCAGTTATTTTGAAAATTTCAATTGGATAAAATCTTTCGAAAGTCTTTTCTTTTTTTCTATCATTCTAGAAAATATCATCTATATTCTGTATGGAATTCGAACCTGTACCTTAATTTAGAATTCATTTTTTTTATCATTGGCTTTCGTATTTCCTCAGTAGACAATTTTTTAGACTTACCCTCTGTTTCCCTATTTTTTGACCTCTTTTTTTATTTTCCGGGGAGAAAGCTGCCTATTTTTACATCTAGGATTTACATAGACAACATATATCACTGTCAAGATTAAGAATAAATTATTATTATTATTTAGATTAGATCTTTCGATTTCAAAATTAAAAAATAAGATCAAATTGAAAAAAAAAAAAGATTGGGTTGCGCCATACATAGAAAAGAGTATACAATAATGATGTATTTGACAAATCAAATACCATCGTTTAATTTAATAATAACATAACGAACCTTTGGGATTAATTGATAATAGTAGTTGATTTTTGTAAAAGATTTCATTAACTCCTAAGTCATATCGAGTAGACCTTATTGTTTCAAGAATTCTTAATTCAAGAGTTGTAGGGAGGGATTTATGTCACCACAAACAGAGACTAAAGCAAGTGTTGGGTTCAAAGCTGGTGTTAAAGATTATAAATTGAATTATTATACTCCTGAGTATGAAACCAAAGATACTGATATCTTGGCAGCATTTCGAGTAACTCCTCAACCTGGAGTTCCACCTGAAGAAGCAGGTGCTGCGGTAGCCGCCGAATCTTCTACTGGTACATGGACAACTGTGTGGACCGATGGGCTTACCAGTCTTGATCGTTACAAAGGACGATGCTATCACATCGAACCTGTTGCTGGGGAAGAAAATCAATATATTGCTTACGTAGCTTATCCTTTAGACCTTTTTGAAGAAGGTTCTGTTACTAACATGTTTACTTCTATTGTCGGTAATGTATTTGGGTTCAAGGCACTGCGTGCTCTACGTCTGGAGGATTTGCGAATCCCAACCGCTTATATTAAAACTTTCCAAGGTCCGCCTCACGGCATCCAAGTTGAGAGAGATAAATTGAACAAGTATGGTCGTCCCCTATTAGGATGTACTATTAAACCTAAATTGGGGTTATCCGCTAAGAATTATGGTAGAGCTGTTTATGAATGTCTTCGTGGGGGACTTGATTTTACCAAAGATGATGAAAATGTGAATTCCCAACCATTTATGCGTTGGAGAGACCGTTTCTTATTTTGTGCTGAAGCGATTTTTAAATCACAGGCTGAAACAGGTGAAATCAAAGGGCATTACTTGAATGCAACTGCGGGTACATGCGAAGAAATGATGAAAAGAGCTGTATTTGCCAGAGAATTAGGCGTTCCTATCGTAATGCATGATTATTTAACAGGGGGATTCACTGCAAATACTAGCTTGGCTCATTATTGCCGAGATAATGGTCTACTTCTTCATATACATCGTGCAATGCATGCAGTTATCGACAGACAAAAGAATCATGGTATGCACTTTCGTGTATTAGCTAAAGCATTACGTTTGTCTGGTGGAGATCATGTTCACTCCGGTACCGTAGTAGGTAAACTTGAAGGGGAAAGAGATATCACTTTAGGTTTTGTTGACTTACTGCGTGATGATTTTGTTGAAAAAGATCGAAGTCGTGGTATTTATTTCACTCAGGATTGGGTTTCTCTACCAGGTGTTCTGCCTGTTGCTTCGGGAGGTATTCACGTTTGGCATATGCCTGCTCTGACCGAAATCTTTGGAGATGATTCCGTACTTCAATTTGGCGGAGGAACTTTAGGACACCCTTGGGGAAATGCACCAGGTGCTGTAGCTAATCGAGTAGCTCTTGAAGCCTGTGTGAAGGCTCGAAATGAAGGACGTGATCTTGCTCGTGAAGGTAATGAAATTATCCGTGAGGCTAGCAAATGGAGTCCTGAATTAGCTGCTGCTTGCGAAGTATGGAAGGAGATCAAATTTGAATTCGAAGCAATGGATACTATTTGAATTCGAAGCAATGGATACTTTGGATTAATTGCAATTAAACTCGGCACAATCTTTTCCTAAAAGAAGGATTGAGCCGAATACAAAGATACTTAATTATTAAACAGATTTCTATCTTTCGTATTGGAATAGAAGCATAGTAAGTAGACGATATTTTACGAAAAAAGTGATTACAATTTATAAGGGAAACTGGCTATTGCCTTTTTCGATGTGAATTTCACATAATAGGGAAGTTGTTCCATTTCTATATGAAATTTGTATTTTCCTATTGATTTCTATATTTCTATAATTTTATACGTTTTTTTAGTTTAGAATATCATTTTAGAATAAAAAAAGATATATATATATTTAAATAATTTTTCTTATAAGTAATTCTAACATAATACTAATAATCGAATTAATAAGATTGAAAATCTTATTAATTCGATTGTATTTATTCGATTGTATTTTTTTTTCAATACTAATATTGACAACACTGTATCAAATAAATATAATCCGATCGTGAATAAATTGATCACCTTACTTACGTTAAATAGGCGTTATTACTTCATCAAATGGTAGGTTCATTGGTTTTCTTTCTGCGAGACAAACAAGAAAAACTTTGTTAATGAATAAGTAAGTGAATTGAAAGGTAAACACGAATATATATACGAAAATATTAGATCTATATATACCAATATATATATAGTCTTATATATATAATAATAATGGATAACTCTAACATAGTATTTCAAGAACATAGTATTTAAATAGGTGGTATATCTTTTTTTAGTTTTTTAGACAATTCAATTTTGTAATTTTATTTTTTTGATTGCGATTGGGTATAAATATCCACCTTATTTTTTAAATTGTAATGGGGTTGCTAACTCAATGGTAGAGTACTCGGCTTTTAAGAGCGACTCTATTTTTTACGCATTTCTATGAAGCAATGGGTTCGTCGATACTATCGGTAGAGCTTGTAAAACCACGACTGATCCAGAAAGGAATGACTGGAAAAAGTAGCATGTCGTATCAATGAAGAATTCTAAAAATATTTCATTCTTTTAGGATCCAGCTCAAATTTTTGTTTGAATTTTTGGCTCGTAACAAAAAAAATTCCGTTGGGTTTGATTAATAAAGGGATAGAACTTGGTGGTTCTAATTCTAATAGGGAAACAAAAAGCATCGAGCTTTCATTTATTTTTTATTTGGATCATTACCCCATCTAATTGTACGTTAAAAATAGGTTAGTGCTTGATGTGGGAAAAGCTTTTCTGGTGAATGGTTTATTTTTGTTATGAGTCCTAACTATATAGCTATTTTCCATTATCTTTTGGTATTTTGGGGTAGCGATAAATGTGTAAAAGAAAGAGTATATTGATAAAGATATTTTTTCCAAAATCAAAAGAGCGATTAGGTAAAAAAAAAATAAAGGATTCTTAATTAGCTCGTTATCCTAGAACAAAAATTAGGCAAAAAATCGATTAGAGAGAGTCCGTTAATGGGTTTTACTTCTCTAGGTATATATTTATACCTATAATTTTCTGTTTTGACCATATCGCACTATGTATCATTTGATAATCCAATGAATCTCTGATTCTTTGTTTGACCAAATAGACTTTTTTTTTTTTAATGGAGCAATATCAAGCATATTTAGAACTCCGTAGATCTCGATACCAGGACATCCTATACCCACTTTTTTTTCGGGAATCTATTTATGGACTAGCTTATGCTCATGAGTCCTTTTTTATAGAAAATGTCGATTATAACAATAAATTTAGTTTACTAATTGTAAAACGTTTAAGTACTCGAATGTATCAACAGACTCATTTCATTCTTTTTGTTAATGATTCTAAAAAAAATACTTTTGTGGGTTATAATTATCATTTTTTTTCTCAAATAATATTAGAAGGTTTTGGTATCGTCGTGGAGATTCTATTTTCTCTACAATTATTTAGCTCTTCCTTAAGGGGATTAGAAATCGTAAAATCTTATAAAAATTTTCAATCAATTCATTCGATCTTTCCCTTTTTCGAAGATCAACTGATATATTTAAATCATAAGTCAGATATACGAATACCCTATCCTATCCATCTGGAAATCTTGGTTCAAATCCTGCGATATTCGATAAAAGATGTCTCTTTCTTTCATTTAATAAGGTTGTTTTTTTATTACTATTATAATTGGAATAGTCTTTTTCCTCCAAAAAAATGGATTTTTACTTTTTTTTCAAAAAGGAATCGAAGAATTTTCTTGTTCCTATATAATTTATATGTATGGGAATATGAATCTATCTTTCTTTTTCTACGTAACAAATCCTCTCAGTTACAGTTAAAACATTTTCGCGTTTTTTTTGAGCGAATTTTTTTCTATGAAAAAATAAAACATCTTGTAGAAGTATCTACTAAGAATTGTTCATATACTTTCTTCTTCTTTAAGGATACTTTCATCCATTATGTTAGATATCAAGGAAAATCAATTCTGGTTTTAAAGAATACTCCTTTTTTGATAAATAAATGGAAATACTATTTTATATATTTATGGCAATGTCATTTTGATATTTGGGCTGGACTAGAAACGATCTATATAAACGAATTATCTCAGTATTCATTTCACTTTTTAGGCTATTTTTTAAGTATTCCACTAAATCTTTCAGTAGTACGAAGTCAAATGTTGCAAAATTCATTTCTTATTAAAATTGTTATAAAAAAACTTGATACAATAGTTCCCATTATTCCTCTAATGAGATCATTGGCTAAAACAAAATTTTGTAATGTAATGGGTCATCCTATTAGTAAGCCGGTTTGGGCCAATTTATCTGATTTTGATATTATTGACCGGTTTTTGCGCATATGCAGAAATTTTTCTCATTATTACAATGGATCTGCAAAAAAAAAGAGTTTCTATCAAATAAAATATATACTTCGGTTTTCTTGTATAAAAACTTTGGCTCGTAAGCATAAAAGTACTGTGCGCATTTATTTGAAAAAATTAAGTTCAGAAAAATTATTGCAAGAATTTTTTACAGAAGAAGATCTTTTTTCTTTGATTTTTCCAAGAACTTCTTTTACTTTGCGTAGGTTTTATAGAGGTCGTATTTGGTATTTGGATATTCTTTTAAGAAACGATTTCGTCAATTATTTATAATTGAAAATAGGTTATGTTATTTTTTAAATCGGTGTAAATTGATAAAACGAACTTCCTTCTTTTTATTCAATGAGGATAAAAAAATCATTTTTTTTAGTCTTCTATATCTATATATAGGATTTTGAAATGCTCATGTAGTCAGAGTCAAGATTCGGGGTTAATGAATTAAATATTATATTTCACTTTCTTAGAGTCTTTTGCTAGGCAAGTAATTAAGGTTTAGATGTATACATAGGGAAAGCCGTGTGCAATGAAAACTGCAAACACGGCTTGGGGAGGGATTTTTTCTTGTTTTATTCTATTGTTGAATTTTATTCAAGAATAAATTATCTACTTCATCCGACTAGTTCCGGGTTCAAGTCCCGGGCAACTCATTTTTGTAGATCGATGTTGTATTATATCTATATTTCTATTCTCTATTTCTATAAATAGAATGATATATAGAAAATAAACTTTTTTTATGAATCAATGAAATGGGATAAACAAGGTAAATTCGGATAAACCGAAATGAATAAGAACATACTAATGAATAAGAACATACTATGGATATTAGTATTGGTTGACACTGGTATATAAGTCATGTTATACTGTTGAATAACAAGTCCTCAAATTCTCGCATTATAGAGAATTTTTGTGCTTGGGAGTCCCTAATGATTAAATGAACCAAGATTTTACCATGACTGCAATTTTAGAGAGACGCGAGAGCGAAAGCCTATGGGGTCGCTTCTGTAATTGGATAACCAGCACCGAAAATCGTCTTTACATTGGATGGTTTGGTGTTTTGATGATTCCTACTTTATTGACTGCAACTTCTGTATTTATTATCGCTTTTATCGCTGCCCCTCCAGTAGATATTGATGGTATTCGTGAGCCTGTTTCTGGATCTCTACTTTATGGAAACAATATCATTTCTGGTGCGATTATTCCTACTTCTGCGGCTATAGGTTTGCATTTTTATCCGATCTGGGAAGCAGCTTCTGTTGATGAGTGGTTATACAACGGCGGTCCTTATGAACTAATTGTTCTACACTTCTTACTTGGTGTAGCTTGCTACATGGGTCGTGAGTGGGAACTTAGTTTTCGTCTGGGTATGCGTCCTTGGATTGCTGTTGCATATTCAGCTCCTGTTGCAGCCGCTACTGCTGTTTTCTTGATCTATCCTATTGGTCAAGGAAGCTTTTCGGATGGTATGCCTCTAGGAATTTCAGGTACTTTCAATTTTATGATTGTATTTCAGGCTGAGCATAATATTCTTATGCATCCATTTCACATGTTAGGTGTAGCTGGTGTATTCGGCGGCTCCCTATTCAGTGCTATGCATGGTTCCTTGGTAACTTCTAGTTTGATCAGGGAAACCACAGAAAATGAATCCGCTAATGAAGGTTACAGATTTGGTCAAGAGGAAGAAACTTATAATATTGTAGCTGCTCATGGTTATTTTGGCCGATTAATCTTCCAATATGCAAGTTTCAACAATTCTCGTTCTTTACATTTCTTCCTAGCTGCTTGGCCTGTAGTAGGTATTTGGTTTACCGCTTTAGGTATCAGCACTATGGCTTTCAACTTAAATGGTTTTAATTTCAACCAATCCGTAGTTGATAGTCAAGGTCGTGTAATAAATACCTGGGCTGATATTATTAACCGAGCTAACCTTGGTATGGAAGTAATGCATGAACGTAATGCTCATAATTTCCCTCTAGATCTAGCTGCGATGGAAGCTCCATCTGTTAATGGATAAAATTTTGATCTTAATTTAAAGTAGACGAGTTTTTGTTTAAAAATAAAGGAGCAATATCAACTTTGTTAATATTGCTCCTTTATATTGGATATTGGATTAGTAATCTTTTTTTTAGATTTCTATAGATTTATACATACGTTTTTGATTGATTTAATGATTCCTTATCTTTTTTTTTTTCCTTTGTTAGAAAAAAAAGGATAATGAAAAGGTAGAATTTGAGATATAGATCATTTTTACTATAAGGGCGGATGTAGCCAAGTGGATCAAGGCAGTGGATTGTGAATCCACCATGCGCGGGTTCAATTCCCGTCGTTCGCCCATATCTATATATAGATAGATATAGATATTGTTTAGGTTTTCAAGTATAAATCTGAAATAAAGAAAAATGGCTACTTCTAAAACTTATAAGTACGAATTCTTCAAAATAATAATTATTACAAAAGATATATTTTTGAGATAAAATAGATACATTTATCTATTTCACAAAAAAAGAATATATCCATATCGTGGTTTCCTCTTATAATACCTCAGGTGCTAATGAAACTATTTTAGTGAAATTTAACTGTCTCAATTCCCGGGCGATTGCGCAAAAGATTCGAGTTCCTTTTGGATTTCCTTCTTGATCAATTATAACTGCAGCATTATCATCATACTGAATTATTATACCGTTGCTACGTTTTAGTTGTTTACAAGTACGTACAATTACAGCTCTGATCACTTCAGATTTTTCTAAGTTCGTATTTGGTACTGCTTGTTTGATTACAGCAACAACAATGTCGCCAATATAAGCATATCGTCGATTACTAGCTCCTAGGATTCGAATACACATCAGTTCACGTGCTCCGCTGTTATCCGCTACATTCAAATGAGTTTGAGGTTGAATCATATCATTTTTTTATTATTTCAATCTAAAAAAGGAAGTAAAAATATTTTGTGTTCAAAAAAAAAGGAACCTATTATTGCCTTTTTTCTTTTCATTCTAAAGACCTATTTTCTTTGGTTCTCTTTTATTATCCTGAAATAATGAATTGAGTTCGTATCGGCATTTTGGATGATGCTATTGAAATAGCCTTTCTTGCTATATTTTCTGGTACTCCACCCATTTCATAAAGTATTTTCCCAGGTTTAACAACAGCTACCCAATATTCGGGAAATCCTTTTCCTGAACCCATACGTGTTTCAGTAGGTCTTACTGTAACCGGTTTGTCTGGAAAAATACGTACCCATATTTGTCCACCTCGGCGAACATTTCTTGACATTGCCCGCCGTCCCGCTTCTATTTGTCTAGATGTTATCCAAGCTGGCTCAAGTGCCTGAAGAGCATATCTTCCGAAGCAAATATTATTACCTCGATAGGATATTCCCTTCATTCTTCCTCTATGTTGTTTACGAAATCTGGTTCTTTGGGGGTTATAATTGATGGTTGTTTTTCAATTCCATCTTTATTACAGAACCGTACATGAGATTTTCACCTCATACGGCTCCTCGCGAATGAAGTAATTCAAATATCTATATCTATATGGATATAGATTCTATCTAATCGATAAAATAATAGAAATAGTCATATGTTTAGTAAATAACGAAATCTCGGTATTTTTTGAGATTTCATACAATCTTCGAAATTTTTAGATCTTGTTTTCAATATCGATTCTTAGAATTGGCAAAAATATAAAAAAATTCAATAAAAGAAAAATTCTCGCGGGCGAATATTTACTCTTTTATTCTCAAATTCAGATGTAATGAAATTCAGATGTTAATGTAGGGTACAACTCCTAAAAAATGGATTGTTTTTAGGTTTCTTCCGCCATCCCACCTAAGAAATCATTAAGATTTGTTTTCTTTAAGATTTTTTTAATAAAATCTTAAGTCTTAAGTATTTGCAGGTTTCGTCGTTCCCATCGCCTCTCGATTAATGGTTAGGTTTTAATTCGACAATGGAGCCTTTCTCATAGCTAAAAATTAATAAAATTTTTTTAGAATAGAATATTCATTTCTTTTTTCGTGAATCAATATTATCAGTTTTTCTTGATTCAGAGCTCTTAATTTATTGACATTAAAAATAAAAAAAAAATATATATATTATTCTTTTTTATTTTTAAGGATGCTTTAATACACTATCTTTTCTGAGATGACCCATAGACCTTTACATATTCGAATTCTATATCATTGATATATTTTAATCTCTTTCTTTCACCTTTTCTTTTATCTATATATTTTTATTGCTTTACAACTAAATAATCTTTTTTTTCTTTTATCTTTCACAATTTTTCAGTTGCTATATTCTTTTTTTATTAAATTTTTTTTCTTTTGACTAATTCTTTAGATCTAGATAATCCGAAGTGATGTGTTGGTTATTAGTTCTTTTTAAATGAATTGATACTATTAACCGGTTTCTTTTTTTTTTTTAATCATTCTAAAAAACTAACGAGTCACACACTAAGCATGGCAATCCTCTATAAAATGATTAATTTCTTTTTTTAGTCGATTCAATCTTATAAAATAGATAAATTTTTGAGAATCAAAATCGAGTAATTTTTTCTTTTTTGTTTTATATAAAATCAAAATAGGACATTGAATTATTGAATAGAAAGAAGGACATATTTTTCTTTATTTCGAAAATATCCAAACTTTTATCCCTAAAACTCCATAAATAGTTCGAACTGTATAACAACAATATTCAATTTTAGCTCGAATGGTTTGGAGAGGAACCCTACCTTCTCTGATCCATTCGACACGTGCAATTTCTTTTCCATCAATACGTCCTGCAATCTGTACTTGAACTCCTTTTGTACCTGCTTGTTCAGTTAATTCAATAGCTTTTTTCATTGCTTTACGAAATGAAACTCTATTCTTTAATTGTCCAGCTATAAATTCTGCAAGAATATTAGGGTGTTTATAAGCATTTGTAACTTTTACAATAGCAATGTTTAGTTTTCTATTCACACAATTCAGTTTTTTGTGCATATTCGTCTGTAATTCTTCGATTTTTTGAGGCTTACCCTCTATTAATAACTTTGGAAATCCCATATATATTATGACTTGAATCAGATCGATTCTTTTTTGAATCTTTATCTCTCCAATTCCCTCGACACCCGAGGATATTCTTCTATTTTTTTGTATAAAATTTTTTATCCAATCTCGTATTTTTTTATCTTCTTGTATATTCTCAGAATATTTTGTTGGTTGTGCA
>NW_028196775.1:112500-117500 GCF_037176805.1 Vigna unguiculata
AAATACCGTCTCAATTCATCCTATTTCATCCTATCGAGGATGTGATATGGTTCCAAAGGGTGAACTGGACAGTTCCAATAAGATTTCATTCTTGAACAAAAATCCATTTTGGGGTTTATTTCATCTATTCCATGACCGGAACAGGGGGAGATACACGTTACACCACGATTTTGAATCAGAAGATATATTTCAAGAAATGGCAGATCTATTCACTCTATCAATAACCGAGCCGGATCTGGTGTATCATAAGGAATTTGATTTTTCTATGGATTCCTCCGGATTGGATCAAAAACATTTCTTGAATGAGTTATTGAACTCCAGGGATGAATCGAAAAAGCACTCTTTATTGGTTCTACCTCCTCTTTTTTATGAAGAGAATGAATCTTTTTATCGAAGGATCATAAAAAAATGGGTCCAGACCTCTTGCGGAAATAATGTGGAAGATCCAAAACCTAAAATAGTTGTATTTGCTAGCAACAACATAATGGAGGCAGTCAATCAATATAGATTGATCCGAAATCTGATTCAAATCCAATATAGCACCCATGGTTACATAAGAAATGTATTGAATCGATTCAATTGCAACTTCGAATATGGAATTCAAAGGTATCAAATAGGAAATGATACTCTGAATCATCGAACTAGAATGAAATACACGATCAACCAACATTTATCAAATTTGAAAAAGAGTCAGAAGAAGTGGTTCGATCCTCTTATTTTGATTTCTCGAACGGAGAGATCTATGAATTGGGATCCTAATGTATATAGATACAAATGGTCCAATGGGAGCAAGAATTTCCAGGAACATTTGGACTATTTCATTTCTGAGCAGAATAGCCGTTTTCAAGTAGTGTTCGATCGATTACATATTAATCAATATTCGATTGATTGGTCTGAGGTTATCGACAAAAAAGATTTGTCTAAGTCACTTTGTTTATTTTTGTCCAAGTTACTTCTTTTTTTGCCCAAGTTTCTTCTCTTTTTGTCTAACTCACTTCCTTCTTTTTTATTTGTGAGTTTTGGGGGTATCCCCATTCATAGGTCCGAGATCCACATCTATGAATTGAAAGGTCCGAATGATCCACTCTGTAATCAGTTATTAGAATCAATAGGTCTTCAAATCTTTCATTTGAAAAAAAGGAAACCCTTATTATTGGATGACCAAGATACTTCCCAAAAATCGAAATTCTTGATCAATGGAGGAACAATATCACCATTTTTGTTCAATAAGATACCAAAGTGGATGATTGACTCATTCCATACTAGAAAGAATCGCAGGAAATCTTTTGATAACACAGATTCCTATTTCTCAATGATATCCCACGATCCAGACAATTGGCTGAATCCCGTGAAACCATTTCATAGAAGTTCATTGATATACTATTTTTATAAAGCAAATCGACTTCGATTCTTGAATAATCAATATCACTTCTGCTTCTATTGTAACAAAAGATTCCCTTTTTATGTGGAAAAGGCCCGTATCAATAATTATGATTTTACGTATGGACAATTCCTCAAAATCTTGTTCATTCGCAACAAAATCTTTTCTTTTTGCGATGGTCAAAAAAAACATGCTTTTTTGAAGAGAGATACTATTTCACCAATCGAGTTACAGGTATCTAACATATTGATACCTAACGATTTTCCGCAAAGTGGCGACGAAGGGTATAACTTCTACAAATCTTTCCATTTTCCAATTCGATACGATCCATTCGTTCGTGGAGCTATTTACTCGATCGCAGACATTTCTGGAACACCTCTAACAGAGGGACAAATAGTCCATTTTGAAAAAACTTATTGTCAACCTCTTTCAGATATGAATATACCTGATTCAGAAGGGAAGAACTTGTATCAGTATCTCAATTTCAATTCAAACATGGGTTGGATTCACACTCCATGTTCTGAGAAATATTTACCATCCGAAAAAAGGAAAAAACGGAGTTCTTGTCTACAAAAATGCCTTGAGAAAGGTCAGATGTATAGAACCTTTCAACAAGATAGTGTTTTTTCAACTCTCTCAAAATGGAATCTATTCCAAACATATATACCATGGTTCCTTACCTCGACGGGGTACAAATATCTAAATTTCATATTTTTAGATACTTTTTCAGACCTATTGCCGATACTAAGTAGCAGCCAAAAATTTGTATCCATTTTTCATGATATTATGCATGGGTCAGATATATTATGGCGAATTCGTCAGATTCCATTGTGTCTTCCACAATGGAATCTGATAAGTGAGATTCCGGGTAATTGTTTCCATAATCTTCTTCTGTCCGAAGAAATGACTCATCGAAATAATGAGTTACTATTGATATCGACACATCTGAGATCGCTAAATGTTCAGGAGTTCTTCTATTCAATCCTTTTCCTTCTCCTTGTTGCTGGATATCTCGTTCGTACACATCTTCTCTTTGTTTCTCGAGTCTATAGTGAGTTACAGACAGAGTTCGAAAAGGTAAAATCTTTGATGATTCCATCATACATGATTGAGTTGCGAAAACTTCTGGATAGGTATCCTACATCTGAACTGAATTCTTTCTGGTTAAAGAATATCTTTCTAGTTGCTCTGGAACAATTAGGAGATTCTCTAGAAGAAATACGGAGTTTTGCTTTTGGTAGCAACATGCTATGGGGTGGTGGTCCCGCTTATGGGGTCAAATCCATACGTTCTAAGAATAAATATTGGAATCTCATCGATCTCATAAGTATTATACCAAATCCCATCAATCGAATCGCTTTTTCGAGAAATACGAGACATCTAAGTCATCCAAGTAAAGCAATCTATTCCTTGATAAGAAAAATAAAAAACGTGAATGGTGATTGGATTGATGATCAAATAGAATCCTGGGTCTCGAACACTGATTCGATTGATGATAAAGAAAAAGAATTCTTGGTTCAGTTTTCTACCTTAACAACAGAAAAAAGGATTGATCAAATTCTATTGAGTCTTACTCATAGTGATCTTTTATCAAAGAATAACTCTGGTTATCAAATAAGTGAACAACCGGGAGCAATTTACTTACGATACTTAGTTGACATTCAAAAAAAGTATCTAATGATTTATGAATTCAATACATCCTGTTTAGTAGAAAGACGTATATTCCTTGCTAATTATCAGACAATTACTTATTCACACACCTTGTGGGGGGCTAATAGTTTGCATTTCCCATCTCATGGAAAACCCTTTTCGCTCCGCTTAGCCCTACCTCCCCCTAGTAGGGGTATTTTAGTGATAGGTTCTATAGGAACTGGACGATCCTATTTGGTCAAATACCTAGCGACAAACTCCTATGTTCCTTTCATTACAGTATTTCTGAACAAGTTCCTGGATAACAAGCCTAAGGGTTTTCTTATTGATAATAGTGACTATATTGATGATAGTGACGATATTGATGATAGTGACGATATTGATGATAGTGACGATAGTGACGATATCGACCGTGACCTTGATATGGAGCTGGAGCTTCTAACTATGATGAATACGCTAACTATGGATATGATGCCAGAAATAGACCGATTTTATATCACCTTTCACTTCGAATTAGCAAAAGCAATGTCTCCTTGCATAATATGGATTCCTAACATTCATGATCTGGATGTGACTGAGTCGAATTACTTATCCCTCGGTCTTTTAGTGAACTATCTCTCCAGGGATTGTGAAAGATGTTCCACTAGAAATATTCTTGTTATTGCTTCGACTCATATTCCCCAAAAAGTAGATCCAGCTCTAATAGCTCCGAATAAATTCAATACATGCATTAAGATACGAAGGCTTCTTATTCCACAACAACGAAAACACTTTTTCACTCTTTCATATACTAGGGGATTTCACTTGGAAAAGAAAATGTCCCATACTAATGGATTCGGGTCCACGACGATGGGTTCAAATGTACGAGATCTTGTAGCACTTAACAATGAGGCCCTATCGATTAGTATTATACAAAAAAAATCCATCATAGACACTAATATAATTAGTTCTGTTCTTCATAGACAAACTTGGGATTTCCGATCTCAGGTAAGATCGGTTCAGGATCATGGGATCCTTTTCTATCAGATAGGAAGGGCTGTTTCACAAAATGTACTTCTAAGTAATTGCTCCATAGATCCTATATCTATCTATATGAAGAAGAAATCATGTGACGGGGGGGATTCTTATTTGTACAAATGGTACTTCGAACTTGGAACGAGTATGAAGAAATTAACGATACTTCTTTACCTTTTGAGTTGTTCTGCCGGATCGGTCGCTCAAGACCTTTGGTCTCTACCCGGACCTGATGAAAAAAATGGGATCACATCTTATGGACTCGTTGAGAAGAATTATGATCTAGTTCATGGCCTATTAGAAGTAGAAGGCGCTCTGGTGGGATCCTCACGTACAGAAAAAGATTGCAGTCAATTTGATAAGGATCGAGTGACATTGCTTCTTCGGTCCGAACCAAGGAATCCCTTAAATAGGATTCAAAATGGATCTTATTCTATCGTTGATCAGAGATTTCTCTATGAAAAATATGAATCGGAGTTTGAAGAAGGGGGAGGAGTCCTCGACCCGCAACAGATAGAGGAGGATTTTTTCAATCACATCGTTTGGGCTCCTAGAATATGGCGCCCTTGGGGCTTTCTATTTGATTGTATTGAAAGGCCCAATAATTTGGGATTTCCCTATTGGGCCAGGTCATTTCGGGACAAGCGGATCATTTATGATGAAGAGGATGAGCTTCAAGAGAATGATTCAGAGTTCTTGCAGGGTGGAACCATGCAGTACCAGACACGAGATAGATCTTCCAAAGAACAGGGCTTTTTTCGAATAAGCCAATTCATTTGGGACCCCGTGGATCCACTCTTTTTCCTATTCAAAGATCAGCCTTTTGTCTCTGTGTTTTCACATCGACAATTCTTTACAGATGAAGAGATGTCAAGGGAACTTCTTACTTCCCAAACAAATCTTCCTACATCTATATATAAACACTGGTTTATCAAGAATACGCAAGAAAAGCATT
>NW_028196775.1:135000-140035 GCF_037176805.1 Vigna unguiculata
AAACAGGCAAAGGGTGGAATACCGCAAAGAGAGAGTGTACCCACTAAAAAAAAAGTTTTTGTAATTGGTACATGTTTTGTTAAACCGCCCATAAAAACCATATTTTGACTTTTAGCTGGAGAATATCCGACAAGAGCTTCCATTGAATGAATAATGGATCCAGATCCTAAAAACAACAATGCTTTTGAATAAGCATGAGTAATCAAATGAAATAAAGCACCTCGATAAGATCCCATACCCAAAGCTAACATCATATAACCCAATTGAGACATTGTAGAATAGGCCAAATTTTTCTTAATATCTTTTTGAGCAATAGCTAAAGTAGCTCCTAATATTACTGTTATTATACCTATAAAAGCTATTGCGTTCATTATTTTGGGTAGCACTATGAAAAGAGGAAAAAGACGAGCCACAAGAAAAATTCCAGCGGCTACCATAGTAGCAGCATGTATAAGGGCAGAAATTGGAGTAGGTCCCTCCATAGCATCGGGTAGCCATACATGAAGAGGAAATTGGGCAGATTTTGCAACTGAGCCACAAAATAGCAAGAGGGCAAACAGAGTAAAAAAAAAAATATTCATTTCATTTTTAGAAATCAAATTATTTATAATTTGAAACAAATGCCGAAATTCCAAACTACCCGTTATCCAATAAAGACCTAAAATTCCCAATAATAAACCAAAATCCCCTACACGATTCGTTACAAATGCTTTTTGACAAGCATTTGCCGCAATAGGGCGGGTGAACCAAAAGCCTATTAATAAATAAGAACACATTCCAATTAATTCCCAAAAAAAATAAATTTGTATCAAATTCGAACTAGTAACTAATCCCAACATTGAAATATTAAAAAGAGTAAGATAAGCAAAAAATCTCAAATATCCTTGATCATGAGACATATAATTATCACTATAAATAAGAACGAGAATGCCAACCGTAGTAATTAATATTGACATAATAGAAGTAAGTGAATCGATCAAGTACCCAAACTCTAAAGAAATATCATTATTTATGGTCCAAGACCATACATATTGAAAAAACAAACTATTCTTGATTTGATGAATAGACAAATCAAGCGAAAAAATCATAACTATAGTTAACAATAAGATACTAGGAAAAGCCCAAATACGGCGAATATTTTTCGTTGCAGTGGGAAAAAGTAGAAGTCCCACTCCTATTAACATCGGAACTGGGAATGGAATAAAAGGTATGATCCATGAATATTGATGTGTATATTCCATACAATAAAGAAAAAAAATTAGGATTCTAATGAATTTGGTTTCTTAGGTTTTTCTTTTATCTTTTTTGTAAAGTAAAGGAATGGTTTCGGTTAATAACAAAGAAAGATAGAATTTAATAAAATAGAATAATCGATTATTCATTATTCTGACTCTTTGGACAATATTTTTTGAACATTGGTTTAGTTCATTAAATTTAACTTAACTAATTAAGTTTTTATTACAATAAGAAATAGCGATTTGGGGAAAACTTTCTAAAAAGTATTATATTCTTATTATAAATATAATAAAAACAAAAATGGAAATTCAAATATATAAAATATATGTCTAATTAGAGATAAACTTAATTTTCATTTACCGCAAAATGTCTTTCACATAAAATTCTATAACAATAAAAAACTATACTAATTCTATGGCAGTTCCAAAAAAGCGCACGTCTATATCAAAAAAACTTATTCGGAACACTTTATGGAAAAAGAAGGGATATTTTACAGCATTAAAAGCTTTTTCATTAGGGCAATCTATTTTTACGGGGAATTCAAAAAGCTTTTTCTGTAACAAATATAAACGTTAGAATAATTTCAATTAACTGGATTCAACGACTCTTTTTTAAATACAAAAATATGAATATAAAATTGATATAGAATATAAGATTCAGTTATGAATTTAGGATATTTACATTCTATATTATGATATTTACATTCTATATTTAATAGATTCTAATAGAATTCTTTAAAATTATTTTATTGAATGTTTAGTAAACAAATATTGTGTTTTAATTGATTCTTTGAATCTCGACAATTGACTAAAATTGGGTTATTATGGTTTCGAGTCAGCCGCTATGGTGAAATTGGTAGACACGCTGCTCTTAGGAAGCAGTGCTAGAGCATCTCGGTTCGAGTCCGAGTAGCGGCATCTTATCTTCTAAAAAAAAGTTCCTATAAAGAATTATTATTTCTATTCCAAGTATTTCTATTTTTTCATTCTATATGGTATTTTCCACTTTAGAGCATATATTAACTCATATATCCTTTTCGGTCGTATCTATTTTAATTTCAATTCATTTGATAACCTTATTATTAGGCAATGAAATCATAGGATTATACAATTTGTTCAAAAAAGGCATGATAATAACCTTTTTTTGTATCACAGGATTGTTAGTTACTCGTTGGATTTTTTCAGGCCATTTACCATTTAGTAATTTATATGAATCATTAATATTTCTTTCATGGACTTTTTCTATCTTTTATATGGTTCTTTGCTTCAAAAAACAAAAAAATGACTATTTCAATACAATAATAACACCAAGTATTCTTTTTACCCAAGGCTTTGCTACTTCGGGTCTTTTAACCGAAATGCATGAATCCTTAAAATTAGTGCCTGCTTTACAGTCCCATTGGTTAATGATGCACGTAAGTATGATGATATTGGGTTATACAACTCTTTTATGTGGATCATTAATATCAGTGGCTATTTTAGTCATTACATTTCAAGAACTCATACAAATTCTTGGTAAAAGCAAGACTTTGTTTTTTTTTAATGAATCCTTTTCTTTTGCTGAAATCAAATATATGAATATGAATGATAAAAAGAATATTTTACAACAAACTCCTTTTCCGTTTTATTCGTCTTATAGAAATTATTATAGATATCAATTTATTCAACAATTGGATCGTTGGGGTTACCGTACTATTAGTCTAGGTTTTATCTTTTTAACAATAGGTAATATATCTGGAGCAGTATGGGCTAATGAGGCATGGGGATCATATTGGAATTGGGATCCAAAGGAAACTTGGGCTTTTATTACTTGGACTATTTTCGCAATTTATTTACATACTAGAAAAAATAAAAAATTGGAATATAGAAATTCTTCAATAGTGGCCTCCATAGGCTTTCTTATAATTTGGATATGTTATTTAGGGATAAATCTTTTAGGAATAGGACTACATAGTTATGGTTCATTTACACCTAATTAATTTAAAAAAATTCACAAATATTGGGAACATTCTATAGAATAAGAAAAAAAACTCCCAATAAAATGATTAAGACCCCATTGAATCAAGTAATGTAATATTGATTCAAGGGGTTCTCACAAACAACAAAAATATTCAATTAGAATTCAATTTCATTTTTATGTAATTAAGAAAATACAAAAAGAAATCCATTTTTTTTTATTGTGCATCGGATTGATTTCTATTTTTTCTTTTTCATTTATTCCCAAAAACTATCTATAAAAAATGAGAGAGAATAGCTTCAACCTTGTCAGCCGAAATTGAAAAAATAAAATCTGGATAAATGCCAATACTTATTACGGGTATAAGGATAGAAATTGAAATAAATAATTCTCGTGGCCCCGAATCAAAAAAATAAGAATTTTGTTTATTAAAAAGCTTGTATCCATAAAACATTTGACGTAAGATAGATAATAAATAAATAGGAGTTAATATCATTCCAATTGCAGTTACAAAAGTTATGAGTATTTTTGTGATGAAAAGATATTTTTGATTGGTAATTATTCCCAATAATACTATAAATTCTGCAACAAAACCGCTCATGCCCGGTAATGCAAGAGAAGCCATCGATAAGGTAGTGAAAATCGTGAATATTTTTGGCATTGGGATAGCCATTCCACCCATTTCGTCGAGATAAAGAAGACGTAGTCTATCATAACTAGTTCCCGCCAAGAAAAAAAGGGCAGCACCAATAAATCCGTGAGAGATTATTTGTAAAATAGCCCCATTCAGCCCTGTCTCGCTTATAGAACCAATTCCTAAAATTAAGAAACCCATATGAGAGACCGAGGAATAAGCTATTCTTTTTTTTACATTGCGTTGACCAAGAGATGTTGAAGCTGCATAGATTATTTGAATGGAACCTAATAACATTAACCAGGGACAAAATATAGAATGAGCGCGAGATAATAATTCCATATTAATTCGAACCAACCCATATGCTCCCATTTTTAATAATATTCCGGCTAAAAGCATACAAGTGCTGTAATGCGCCTCTCCATGGGTATCAGGTAACCATGTATGTAAGGGTATAATTGGTGATTTGACAGCAAAAGCAATAAGAAATCCCATATAGAAGATTATTTCCAGTGCCACGGGATATGATTGATTAGTTAATGATTCAAAATTTAATGTTGGTTCATTAGAACTATAGAAACCCATACCCAGAATTCCCAGTAATAAAAAAACAGAACTTCCCGCAGTGTACAAAATAAACTTTGTAGCTGAATACAAACGTTTTTTTCCACCCCACATAGATAAAAGTAGATAAACGGGAATTAATTCTAATTCCCACATGATGAAAAAAAGTAAAATGTCTTGAGAAGAAAATGTTCCTAGTTGACCACTATACATTGCTAACATTAGAAAATAGAATAATTTAGATTCTCGAGTAACCGGTTGAGCTGATAACGTAGCTAACGTAGTGATAAATCCCGTTAATAAAAGGGGTCCTAGAGAGAGTCCATCTATTCCGAATCTCCAGTAAAAGTCAAAAAAATGGATCCATTTATAATTTTCTGTCAATTGGATTAGTGGATCATCTAATTCGAAATGATAACAAAATACATAGGTTATTAGAAGGAGATCTATGAAACATATACAATAAGTATACCATTTAATTGTCTTATTTCCTTTATGGGGAAATAAGACAATTAAAGAACCTCCGACTATTGGCAAAACTACAACTGTTGTTAACCAAGGAAAATAATTCGTGATAAAAATAAGATATACTTAGACTACAAAAACCCGGGCTCAAAATATTTTTTTATTTTGAGCCCGGGTTTT
>NW_028196776.1:0-7500 GCF_037176805.1 Vigna unguiculata
AGATGTTTATTTTGTAGATTCTATTGAGCCACAATATATGTGTGGCAAGCTAAACAAAAAAGACTATTTTTGAGAAAACTAGTCAATGATGGCCTTCAATGGATTCACCTATATAAGCCGCAGCTAAAGTAGCAAAAATGAGAGCTTGAATACCGCTTGTGAATAATCCAAGGAACATGACAGGTATAGGAACTACTAAAGGTACTAAAGAAACAAGAACAACAACTACTAATTCATCAGCTAATATATTTCCGAAAAGTCGAAAACTAAGGGATAAGGGTTTTGTGAAATCTTCTAATATGTTAATCGGTAAAAGGATTGGAGTTGGTTGGATGTATTTACTAAAATAAGCTAATCCTTTTTTTGAAAGACCCGCATAGAAATATGCAACTGATGTAAGTAAAGCTAATGCAACGGTAGTATTTATATCATTTGTGGGTGCAGCTAACTCCCCATGAGGTAATTGGATGATTTTCCAAGGTAAAAGAGCCCCTGACCAATTAGAAACAAAAATAAATAGAAACAAAGTTCCAATAAAAGGAACCCACGGACCATATTCTTCTCCAATCTGAGTTTTGCTCACGTCTCGAATGAATTCAAGAACATATTCAAATAAATTCTGACCGAAAGTGGGAATGGTTTGCAGATTTCGAATAACTAGAATGGCTGAAACCAATAAGATAGCAATTACAACCCAAGAAGTAATAAGTACTTGGGCATGTACTAGGAAACCCCCTATTTGCCAATAGAAATGTTGACCTACTTCCACAGCAGATATATCGTATAATCTTTTTAATGTGTTGATAGAGCATAATAAAACATTCATATTGTCCTGTCCTCTAAAAAAAGAAGTTGAAAAAAGGGAATTATTTTTATTCAAACATCTCCTTTCCCTTTTGATTTGTCTACTTTCATTTTTGATTTTGAATACCGATACTAATTACATAAAATTTTTGTTTGTTTTCTATTTTCATTTTTGTGCAATTTCTTACTAGTATAGTAAGCGATTCCATAAATCTATGAACCCCTCGAAGCAAATTCAAGAATTTTTTATCTTATTATTAATCAAGAATTTCGTATATATCTAGACCGACCCTCACAAATTGCAAAAACTAATTTGTTAAGAATTAATCGAATTGAGGCTATAGCATCATCATTAGCTGGAATTGAAATATCAGCGAGGTCCGGGTCACTATTTGTATCAATTAAACAAATTGTTGGAATTTCCAAAGTTATACATTCTCGAAGAGCCGTATATTCTTCTTGTTGATCGACGATTATTACAATATCTGGTAAGCCCTTCATATATTTAATGCCGCCAAGATATGTTTCCAATTGAGCTAATTGTCTCTTCAATATAGCGGCATCTTTTTTTGGAAAACTATGAAATCTCCCCGTCTTTTGTTGCATTCTCAAGTCCCTGAACTTTTGAAGTCGTGTTTTTGTAGTATACCAATTCGTTAACATACCGCCGAGCCATTTTTTATTAACATAATGACACCGAGCTCTTATTGCAGCCCGCGCTACTGAATCAGCTGCTTTTTTTTTTGTACCAACAATTAAGAATTGTTTTCCCCCACTTGCTGCATCAAAAACTAAATCACAAGATTCTGATAAAAACCGAGCAGTTCTAATAAGATTTGTAATATGAATACCCTTACGCTTTGCAGAAATATAAGGTGACATTTTAGGATTCCATTTTCTAGTACCGTGGCCAAAATGAACACCAGCTTCCATCATCTCTTCCAAAATTATGTTCCAATATCTTTTTGTCATTTATAATTATCCCCACACTTTTCTTTCATTTCCAAATAGAAATTAGATCAATTTTTTGAAATGAAAGAAAGAGACCCAGTATACTGAAATAGAAAAAAATAAGTGTTCCGAAGGAACCTTCTCTTCTACTGAAAATTTGCCGTTGATAAAAAAAAGATCGGGCCATTTTTTCTATTTCATTGAATATGATTCGTTTATTTATTATGTTTCTTTTATTATACAAAATATATACAAAATAAAGTGACCGGAGATGAATACGACCTTAAGAATCATTATTTTAGGAATTCTTAAATCCTAGATTATTTTGATGTATCACATAAATTCTTTTTTTTGTTTCCGGGGTAATCTTGTTATATTGCCTTTGCTTTGAACGGTATATTATTCTTTTGAATCCAGTACCAACTGGCATCATTCCCCCTAAAACAACGTTCTCTTTCAGACCTTTCAACCAATCTATGCGACCCCGGAGAGCGGCTTTTGATAAAACTCTAGCAGTTTCTTGAAAACTTGCTTCAGATATGAAACTTTGAGTATTCAAAGATGTTTTTGTTATCCCCAATAATAGAACTCGATAGCAGATCGACTCTTCTAAGGAACGCCCAGCTCGTTCGGCCCGCAACAATCCAATTAGTTCGCCAGGCAAAAAAACATTAGACATTCCATCTTCTGAAACCAATACTTTTGATGTTATTTGACGCACAATAATTTCTATATGTCTATTATGAATGTGAACTCCCTGGGATCGATAAACTTTTTGAATTTGATTAACCAAAGAAATACGACTTTGCGCTATAGTTAGCTCAGCACTAATGAAGAATCCCCAAGGAATGCCAAGAATTCTTGTTATACGCCCATTCCAAGTATCCACTCTCTTTTCTAGGTTTATGGATATTGAATCAATCGAACGAACTTCCAATACCTGTTCTACTTTTGGAAGACCTTGTGTTATATCACCTGATCTCGATTTTTGATATATAAATGTAACTAATATATCTCCTTCAGAAAGTATTTCTCCATAATGACCATGAACAGTTGTTCCAGGAGTCGCCAAATAAGGGTTAGCCGATCTTATTCCTACAGAATCCATTTGAACAGTTAGAATTTGACCCGATTTAAGGTGTGGTTCATTTTTCGTTTGAACTATACATACATTTTCGCAAATAAATTGACCAAGACTTATTATGGGAAACGTTTTTTTTTCACAATAATTATGATGGAAAAAATGCCAATTCAAATAGAATGGATTTAAAAGGATGTTACTAGATAGATCAGATTTATAAATGATCTCGTTTTCGTCTATTAAATAATATTTTAATACTTGAAAAGTTTCTTTTAATTTGTCAAGTTGCCCGTTTTTATTTATCGAGATCTGATTATTAGTAATTAAAAGGTAAAAATAAAAATGGGCAACTTGAAGGGCTATTCCTAAAGGACCTAACGAATTTTGAATTGGAATCAGAGGATCTCTTTGAATTGGATTTATTTCTTCTTTTATCCCATTGTAATATTTTCCATCGTGGAATGATCGTATTTGAAAACAATTCGATGATGACAAAATTATTAAAGATCGGCATTTCTCATTTCTATTCAACAACATATGAATAGTTCCATGATTTTGACTAAGTGATTGTTGAACTTTTTCCCTCGGATCTATAAAAAAAAATGGATTGATGTTGGTCCAGTCCGACTCATTATCCAAGATAAATCTTGAACCGAGCGGATCTTTCCTTTTTCTTATATATGAAATATGGGATTTTCCTAAGTCCATTTTTAAGAAATATCTAACCAAACCTTTTATACTTAGTTCAACAAAAGAAGCATGCCCTTTTTCGATAGAAGACAATTTTTTGTCTTGATCCCAATTTAAGACTAAACAAGTCCGAACTAATTGAATACTTGTATTAGAATTAGAAATTCCCCGAATTGATTTTCCATTTCCAGAAAGAATATAATGAATAATTTGAAGTTCCAAATTATCTCTTTCTTGTAACATATCTTGGGAAAAAAATTGGATTAAATTGATCCTATCTTCTATTTCATATAAAATGACCGGTCGAACCAAAACAAAATACTTTTTTTTCATAATTGTGATCCATTGAGCATAGATCCAATTTTTCATTTTTTTTTTTGATCCTTTTGAATTTTTTTTTACCGTTCTCGGTGGTATCAACATGGCACTGTGCCGGGATATCTTATCCATTTCTCCGGGAAAATAGATATTCCCGGAAAATATTTTTAATTGAATCTTTTTTTTTTTCTTCTCCAATCGAACCAACCCGCTTACTTGACTTCTTATATTTACAGTGATTGGTGTATCTACTTCAATAATACTATTGTTCCGTACCATTATGGAAGAAAATTCTGGTAAAATATACACTTCTTCGGGAATGAAAAAAAATTGATCTACTTTAATTTGGTATTTTGTCTTAAATTCTTGAATTCCTGGATACTCGATTAAAAAATCCTCTTTTTTAAAAATGTAATTTATATCAATAGTCCTATATTTAGTAATACCCGAGCTCTGTGTTCGGTATTGAGGATCATCGAAATAAGCAAAAATACTATTTCTACGAAAAATACCATGGATTGGTATTTCAATCGAGATACTGGAATCTAACATTAGTGCTTTGTCTCGTTCTTGAATCGATTGGAATTGAAATGGAATAATGAATCGATTTCTCCGCCTCTTTGCTAATAAATCCGTAGTATCGTGAAAAATAGCAGGATGTGTAAAATGACAATGATCTTTACATAGGATTTGATTATTTTTTGAATAATCTGAAATCCTTCTTTCTTTTTTTTCAGAAGGAGTGAAACGAAACAAATTATGTCTTACTTTATTATTACTTGCTAAATGGTTACAAATATCTCTTTCTCCTGTAGAAAGATAATGAATGTTCAATTGATCTTGATCTTTTCGGGTTGAAAAAGAGACTGAAGCGGATCTGTCTGATTTTCCTGATAAAATCCATAAATGACTTGTTTTTGGTAAGATATGGACATTACTATATTTAAATTCTGATGCATGATACACATCCGTACTCCAATGCATTTCTCCTTCTAAGTCAGAATAAACATGTTTTCGAACTTTTTCTTTTAAATTAAAAGTATATGTTCCTGCGAGAATCTCGGCAATCACTTGTTCTGATTTTACATATTGATTATTTTGAACTAATAGAAAACTTTTTGGTGGAATAGTCACATTATGTATAATGTCACCATTTTCAATACTAACATACAAGTCTATATAACATAGAAAAGCAGGATGCCCGTGACGTGTACGTGTAGGATGAACCAAATCCTCATTGAATTTAATTTTTCCATTATAAGGTGCTCGCACCTGTTCGGCAGTCCCCCCTGTGAATACTCCGCCAGTATGAAAAGTTCTTAATGTTAATTGAGTGCCCGGTTCTCCAATGGATTGGCCCGCAATAATACCTACAGCTTCTCCTAATTCCACCAAGTGACCTTGAGTAGGACTTTGACCATAACACAATCGACAGATCCAAGATGTATTCCTACAGGTAAAAGGAGTTCGTATAGATATTGGTTGTGTTTGAAAGGTTTTCAATCGATTGAAAAGTCCAATTCCAATATCTTGATTTCTAATGGCAATGCATCGTGAACCTCTGTATATATCGTCTGCTAATACACGACCAATTAATGTTTGTGTCCAACTACTTTCCGGCATCGTTTCATTCTGGGTATTTACTGAAATTCCTCGAATGGTACCACAATCTGTTCGACGTATAACAATATGTTGAACCACTTCAACAAGTCTACGTGTAAGATATCCAGCATCTGATGTTCGTACAGCAGTATCTACAACCCCTTTACGAGCTCCGTAGCAAGAAATTATATATTCTGTTAAAGATAGCCCTTCGCGTAAATTGCTTTGAATAGGTAAATCAATCATTTGTCCTTGTGGATCCGACATTAATCCTCTCATACCTACTAATTGGTGTACTTGAGATGCATTTCCTCTAGCTCCCGAAAAGGACATTATATGGACTGGATTAAAAGGATCGGTCATTCTAAAATTAGGATTCATTTCTTGTCGAAAATATTCACTTGTAGCATACCATATCTCAATGGATTGGCGTAATTTTTCTACTGCATGTACATTTCCATAATGATGCTGTTTTTCCAAAATCAAATTTTGGTGTTCAGCATCTCGGACTAGCCATCCTTTCGAAGGTATTGTTAAAAGGTCATCAATTCCTAATGAAATGGATGTAGCCGTAGCTTGGCGGAATCCCAGAGTCTTGACTTGATCCAGGATATGTGATGTATATGCCATTCCGAAGTGATCTATTAATCTGCTAATAAGTCGTTTAATGGCAGTTCCACCTATCACTTTATTGTGAAACATTAGATTGGTCCGTTCTGCCATAAGTACCTCCCTATTCCACTCAGTGGGATTCATTCAGTTCAACAATGGATTTGAGTCAATGATTGAAAAACTGCCTTTTCTTTATCTTAATTTGTGTAGAAATTGAGAAATTAAAAAACTAAGATCCTTGTTAAATGTTAAATCATGAAGATTTGAATTTACACCAGTATCATAAATTTGTTTATCTTAGATACAACCATCTATATGATTAGATACCATATGAATAGGCTCGGCAAAAACCTTGTACAGCTTCTTCGATTTCTCGATAAAAAGAAATATGACCTACGTTGGTTCGAATGTAAATAGAACGAATTTGTTTTTTTGTACTTCTTACTACTAGATAATGCCCATAAATTTCATGATAGGTGCCTAAAGATTCATAGTGAACTTCGATAGGAACTTCTCTTGACGAAATAATGCGTAGATCTAGTCGCCACCGGAGCCACAAAGGACTATCGAAGGTTATTCTTTTCTGTTGATAAGCTCCAATTGCATCATAGGAATTCCAAAAAAAAGGTTCTTTTTTTTTCGTATACTTATAGTTTTTTTGGGGAATTCTTTCATTTTTCAAATTTCTGCAATTACGTGGATTATACCTATTTGAAGAAATACCCCGACGATTCCCATTCGTTAATATGTAAAGTCCAATAAGCATATCTTGAGTTGGTACAGAAATTGGATCCGCGATAGCTGGAGACAAGAGGTTTGTATGAGAAAACATAAGTAAACGTGCTTCTGCTTGAGCTTCTAAGGATAAAGGCACATGAACAGCCATTTGATCGCCATCAAAGTCTGCATTGAATCCCTTACAAACTAATGGATGCAAACAAATAGCACGCCCCTCTACTAAAATGGGTTGGAATGCCTGTATACCTAATCTATGCAGAGTAGGTGCTCTATTTAGCAATACGGGATGTCCCTGCATAACTTCTTGAAGTATTTCCCATACAATCGGTTCTTTTTGCCGAATTTTACTCTTAGCAATTCCTATGTTGGAAGCAAAATGTTTTCGAATTAGATCACGAATTAGAAATGTCTGGAAAAGTTCTATTGCTATTTCGCCGGGCAATCCACATCTATGTAATGAAAGTGATGGACCTACAATAATGACAGAACGACCTGAATAATCAACCCGTTTCCCAAGTAGGGTCTCGCGAAATCTTCCCTCTTTACCCTCGATTATATCAGAAAAAGATTTGTAAACCTTATTATGACCGTCCCTCATCGGTTGTCCGCGGATTCCATTATCAAGAAGTGTATCCACGGCTGCTTGTACCAATTTCTCCTGACATATTACTAATTCTCCTGGAGTAGATCTACTTGTTGTTAAT
>NW_028196776.1:12500-17500 GCF_037176805.1 Vigna unguiculata
ATTTCCCCGTGAATTTTATCGAAAAATATTCCACGATTTGCTGTCATGCTTCATCAAATCACATGAATCCATTTAGCAATATTGGAATTTCTATTCTTTATACTGAATTACATGAAATCTTACCTAATCCCGTGTATCAAATATTTCTTAGTGTATGAAATACCTATTATGAAAAGAGAAAGAAATATTAGAATTTGATACTCAACTTCGAAGGAATTTGCAACAAAACAAACAGATAGAATCGAAAGTCTAATCTAAAAAAGGATTGGAAATTTCTACGGGCATTTCAATATTTTTTTTAGGAATCTAAAAAAATGCATTTCATTTCTATCATTATTATGATATTACATATTCAAATTCAATTGGATACAAAAAAAAATCCATTCGAAATTGTCAAGAAAAGATATATTTTGAAGTGAAGTATTTTGGAGAGAATTGGGGAGAATATGATTAGAGTATGTTATGTGTAATGTAATAAGGCTTGTATTTTTGAAACATGCATATATTTAACTGCAGCTATAGATCTGTCTCTAACTTTATTGCAGTCATATTTGTTCAGGATAACAAACACATAACATGTTGTGTGAATTTTTACAAATTTTCTATTGAAAATTGTAAAAAAAGAATAAGCACGATAATTTCTTGAAAATACCGTATAGTATTGGTATTCTATATCTATATAGATATGGATAAGATACTCGATTAGATAATATCTGTGTAACAGATCAAATTGATATTCTAGGGTTTACATATATTGAAAGTTGCTGTTATAATTAGAATGAACAAAGTTAAAAAAAAAAGCAATATTGATTGGTTATGTATCAATTTTTATTTTCTGATCTCATTAAGAAAAAAAAATTTCTATTCAAATATTCAAGAATAATTCATAAAAGAATAGTTAACGGTTGCGATTTGTCTCAAGATTGTTTTTCAATTTTTCAATAGAAAGAAAAGGGGGGAGTATTCTCAAAAACTTCATATCTATATTTTTATTGGCGGCATGGCCGAGTGGTAAGGCGGGGGACTGCAAATCCTTTTTCCCCAGTTCAAATCCGGGTGTCGCCTGATCGATAAGAAACTGTAAATGAAAGATTATATTACGTTTTTTTAGAAAACTTTTTTTCCAACAGAAGCAAGCGAGGGAAAAGGAGTCTTGAGAATTGCGTTTGATTCGAAATTATAAGCATCAGTAGCTTAAAAAATGTTGTAAATATTTTTGTCTCGAATTCAAGGAAAGATTCTAGTAGTGAAAAGGAATCCATAAATTTAGAAATGATAGTTCGTTCACTACACAACTATTGTAGTGTCTGTCTCCTGACTGGGTCTTTTATTAGATTGGATTAAGAATAAGTCGGATAGGAAAGTCCATTTTTAGGTAGAGAAAAGGCAGAAGAAAAACCTTCTATACAGACTAATTTAAAGTTTATGAGTGCTTCCACATTTTATCAATATTATTTATTTAGATCAATTCTATTTAATAGCTTTAATTTAGCTAATTCGCTTTCGTAATATTCAAAAAAAGTATTCTTTAGATTTTCATATTCTATATTCTAATAAAATTAAAAAGTTTTGATTCTAAAATCGAATAGAAAAGAAAAAAAGTTTTTTTAATTATTTTAGAGAACGAATTGGGAGACATTTAAGGGACTATTTCAAATAGAAAGAAGAGTATAAGTATGCAAATGAATCTGTCTTGATTCTTTTTTTATGAAATCCTTAAGGAAATGATAAAAGAGAAATCTTAATATTCCCACCTGGTAGTAACATTCATTGACTTATAACTTCCTATAATTTTTTTATGTTTAATGTTTTATGATTTTACTAAAAATAATCAAAAAAAACTTTTTAGATGTTCTAATAACTAATAAATAGAATGAATTCTTGTTTTTCGTGAATGATGTTAGCCCAGAATCCTTTTTTTGACTCTGTAATAGCAATTCCACTATTATAGTATAGTATTTTTAGCGAATAATACAAAAAAAAGAATAGAATAAAAAATTTGAAAAAATAATGAAATAGTTCCTTCATATTTATAGAGATAGGAGACAAAATTTACATGGATATAGTAAGTATTGCTTGGGCTGCTTTAATGGTAGTTTTTTCATTTTCCCTTTCCCTCGTAGTATGGGGAAGAAGTGGGCTATAGGGATACTAAAAATTGAGTTAAGGGATCCAAGTAACCTTGTTGATTTCTACCTGAATTTTTGAATTTCGAAACTATTGAATGAAAATATTTCATTTAAACTAATACTAATTAATTGAGTTCAAATAGAAAATCTATCTTGATTCTATTATATTTTAGTAGTGTAATGTATTCTATGTATCTTATAGGAATTGAAAATACTCTTTCAATCAAACAAATATTTTCATTATTCCCATATTCCTATTTTGAGAAAAACAAGGGAATCAAAAAGAAGAAGAAATGGATTCCTATTCCAATCAAATTTTTCTTAAAATTTCTATTTCGATGAACTGACGCTTAACCTGGTTATATAGATATATATATATATGGAAAATGGCGGACCGTGTAATAACCATTCCTGTTTTTTTACCCCCTTTTTTTCCTAAGATACCGGAATTGTTTGTAAAAAGAATCTGAAAAAAAAAATTGGACGCAATTCTCAGATAGTAGAAATCAAATTGATTTCTACTATCTGGATTACGCTGATTGTACGATCATTTTTTTAAATCATTCATAAAAATGAAGAAATCATATTTCAGTGAAATTAGTCACTTTTACTTACCGTTTTTACATAAATTATAAGTAAAAAAGCAGTAGGAACTAGAATAAACAGTGCAGTAGCAATAAATGCGAGAATATTTACTTCCATAATCTTTATTATGTTCTATTTCTCTTAAATTTCTAAAAAAAAAATTCGGGATTTAATCCCATAGAAATGTTCAATCTTTCAACAATGGTATAAATTGGATTTCAATGATATCAAATCGGATCAATATCATGAATCACAAAATCTGAGCTATCAAATCAACTCATGAAATAGTATAACATAGGAAGATCTTTTATCCATACTAAATAAAACAAAAAAACATTTATTCTTGATGAAAGTCCAAAATCCCTTTCCTTCCTTTTTCGGCGAAACAAATGAAAAAGCAGGGGGGGGCCCCAAATAAAATTTTGTTTATCAATTTGATTCCCTACAAATACACAAAAAAGGAATTTATTTTTTATTTTTTTGGATTTATATCCAACGGGATTGACGGGGCTCGAACCCGCAGCTTCCGCCTTGACAGGGCGGTGCTCTGACCAATTGAACTACAATCCCAGGGAAAGGGGTGTACTGTATAAATATTTTTACGGACCGTTTCTGTCAAACCTTTTCTTTTTCTATTTCGGATTCGAACCTTTTTGTTGTAAATGAAAAAAGCGCATTTTTTTATATATTGATATGTATATCGATATCCACTTTAGTGAGATCGACACAAATTACTCGTAATCCGTTTCTTATTCTTATTCTATTAACAAATCGATTGAAAATTGAATCAATGAAAAAAAAATATTTTTTTTTTCAATTTTTCCTTATATTTTCTACTTACAGATCTTGACATGAATACCGATTATTAACAAGATTTTGAATTTGTGGAAAGAAATATGGAATACAGAAAAAAAAGAAATAACCTTAGATATGTTTAATATTTTGATTCTTCCGTATCATAGCACATCAGTCATTTCCAGAGAACTATAAATGGGTTATAGAATTTCATAGTGGATCGGCAAATTCTTGGGCCGAGCTGGATTTGAACCAGCGTAGACATATTGCCAACGAATTTACAGTCCGTCCCCATTAACCGCTCGGGCATCGACCCAGCACAATAGGAAGAATACATTTCAGTTTTTATTGAAAATTTTTGATCAACTTCCTTTCGTAACACCCTACCCCCAGGGGAAGTCGAATCCCCGCTGCCTCCTTGAAAGAGAGATGTCCTGAACCACTAGACGATGGGGGCATACTTGCCCGACCGCCATTATACTACGTTCATAGTATGAACAGTTTTTTGCAATTGTCAATATAATGATATGATTCGATAAAAAAAAATATTTTTCGTTCTTTCATAATTCCATAGAAATTTTTTATTAATCATTTATATTTCTAAATTTTTTTATTCCAGTCATAATAAGAAAAAAAAAGAAGTAATGTTCCAATAAAGAGAAAATTCTTCACAGGAATGATTCGTTTGTTGCAAAGGACGAGAGGTTAAAACTTCATTTCTATCATTTATTACTAATACTAAGATTCGATAGGTAGATTTATATCTAATACTAAGAAAAAAAACTTTGGAAAATAGAATTTTTCAATAAAAAAATAAAAATTTGGTTTAGGGACAGAACATATTGAATCCATTTTATCAATGATTCGATTTTATCAATGTTTCGATGAAATATTTTATTTTGTGAGTACATTTATGTATCAATAAAAAGAATTTAGTGTTATGATTAGAATGACTTCAAGAATCCATTTTGAAATAATATATTTGATATGGATCAAATCCAATCTTAATCAATTCTTTTTTTTAACTATATTCTATTCACTAGGTAAATCCAATTTTTTGTTCTTTGATGAGTCATTATACAAATAATAGATATTGATGTACATGTATTCTAATCCCATTTATATCATTTAATTTATATAATTTATATAAATTTATAGAAATAATTTATATAAATTTATAGAATAAGTATACACAGTAACAAATATATGTACTAGTCATGCTAGTTCCTTATTTAGAAATTGAAAGAAAGAAAAAGGGCCCTTTTAACTCAGTGGTAGAGTAACGCCATGGTAAGGCGTAAGTCATCGGTTCAAATCCGATAAGGGGCTTTTTACTTTTTTTTTCAAAAGCAATAGTCTTTCTATTTGAAGGAAGAATAAAAAGATTCTTGATATTTTGAAAAAGTTTCTATTTGTAATAAAAAAGAAAAAGTGTAAAATTCAATAATGGAAAAATAAAAAAAAGTAAGTGGACCTAACCCGTTGAATTAT